>NC_064438.1:18642076-18942076 GCF_023343835.1 Lagopus muta | reverse complement strand
TGCCCGGGGGTCCCGGCGGGCCCTGGCGGCGGCTGCCCGGGCAGCACAGGGCAGCGCGGCGGCGAGCGGAGCGGGGCAGGTAGCGAGCGGCGGCAAGGCGGGCGGCCCTCCCCCTGCGAGGGGCTCTCTGCCCCCACCCCTTTCCTTTCTGTCCTTTGAGCGAGAGGTTGGGGGGATTTATAGGAGTACCGGCGGCCGGTGATGTCAGCCCTTGCCTAAAATAGAGAGGGATAGACGGCAAATCCACAGCTAGAAGGCTAAACCTTCCAATCCTGCCTCAGCCAGCGCCGCGCCGATGTGAAGTCACCCCCACCTCTCGGCGGGCACACACACACACACACACACACGCACACACACACGCACAAGCGCACACCCCGCGGCGAGACGCGGCCGGCGGGACCGCAGCGGTGCCAGCGGCTCCTCGCCCCGCCAGGCCCGGCCGGAGCGCTCGGCGGGCGGGAGGTGGCGGTGGCGGGGCGGGAGGCGCCGAGCGGAGCCGCCGGTCCCCGCCTGGCGCGGCCCCGAGGATTAGCAGGAACCGCGCGCCGCTTCCCCGAGGCGAGAGAGGGGCACCCACGGAACCACTGCCGATCGGCCCCGCTGCCCGGGCCGCCGAGGAGACAGGGGGGCTCGCGGGACCATGGCGTCGACGGAAGGGTGAGGGGAGCGCCGGTGCTGAGGGAGGAACGGGGGAGCGGGTGGTCCGCATTGTGCGTCTGCGGCGGCCGCGTGTCGGCCGTGTCATTGTTAACCCTCGGCCCCGCCGCCGGGCAGCGAGGAGCGGACAGCCGCGTTCTAGAGGGAGAGGAGGAAAGGGAATTGGCGTGTGAGCCACTGGAGAGGTTTTGGTTTTTCTCCCGTCGCTTCTTTCTTTCAGCCCCGGAGGGTAAACGAGCGTAGAGCACCTGCCGGAGCGCTGCCTGGGGAGCCGGGCGCGAGGAACGCGGGGTGCGGGGCAGCTCCTCGCCATAACGGCGGACAGCCGGGAGCTGTCCCTCCCTCCCTGCCCGGCCCTGGGGAAGGCAGAGCACGGATCCAACTTCTGCGGGAGTTTTGCAATTCGGGAAATTTGTGCCAAACGCGTTGCAGCGTGAGCGGGGGAAGATGCTGGGAAGGGCGAAGGGTTATACAAGAGGCTTTGAGGAGAGGCACAGAGCCCGGTGGGACAGCGGCCCTGGGACTGAGACCTGTCCCTGTCTCTGCCTGTATTCCTGCCCCTATCCCACAACAGGGGATCACGAGGATCCGCTGAGGAGTCCTTACTTCGCAGGTAGTGGGAGAGGAAAGAAAAGGTTCCCCTGATCTCTGGTTGCCCTCTTCTAATACAGGCTAGCATTAGGCTGCGTCTGGTGTGAGCCTCCCCTTTATCCCTAGATGTTGTCAGGTTGTATCAGCGTGATCTGCTCTGGATGGGACTCTCTGAGGACAGGGTGCGAGAGCAAGCTCTGTTTGTATGGCTGGTGTGGCTCTTGGACGCAGAGACAGAGGGGATTTACCAGCACATGGCTGGGGCGTGTGCACACAGGTGTCCCATCACCTATGCGGCCAAAGGGACATGCACCTTGCAGAGCAGCTAGCCTGGAGCAGGGTAGCATAGCAGTGCCAGTGCTGGTTCTTCAGGAACAGGGCAGGCCCCATGGCTGGAGTTTTGAGGAGTAAGTTCAGAAGTAGTCTGCATCCCACAGCTGTGGCTCTGTGTCTTTCTTACCTGACCCCACTCTGCTTGGCAGACTCCAGCTGCCCGCTATTCCATCCAAAAGAGGGAAGCTGCAGAGCCAGGGGTTTGCTGTGCCAGGGTTTAATGGGAAGAGACCTAATGAGAGGGGGCTGCAGCAGGGGATCTGCCCCATAGGGGATAATGTGTAGAGAAGGAGTAATGCACTTTAGAGAAGCTGACTGAGCAGGTGGCTAAAGGAGATAGGAGCACCGGAATTGGAGAGGCTTCCATAGATATGTGATACTGTTGTCCATATCAGACAGGGCTAAATGGTCAGTAAGACAAAAGGAACACAAAGTTTAGGCCTTGTTTTCAAATTTTTTTTAGGAAATTCACTGAGACAAAGACAGGTCAGCGCTCTTCTCTGGTGCGTTTCAACTGGTGGCCAATTGTAGCTGAGGGAAACCAGTGGAGCGGGATGCGTGTCTCTTGTTAATCCCTTTGTGCTGCTGAGAACCTGAATTGTCATCTTTCCCCCCCCTCAGGTGAGAAGCTGAGGAGAGAAATAAGCTTTACGTACTGGCATTAAGGCCGGCGAGCTCAGGCATCGTAAGGACCGTCAGGGAAACAAATTTGGGACCATCCAGGCTGTTCGAGGAAGGCTTTCCATCGACGCCGGTGCAGTGGAAAAGAGACAGGTGGCAGAGAGTGCCCATTGCGGTGTGTCTCAGGCACACACAGGTACACGGAGAGACCCCTGCGAGAGGTGGGACGGGCTGTGTGTGTGCAGGCACAGCATCTGGTGGCTCTGTGGTGCTCAGGCGGTGCTAGGTGAGGTTGGTAGTACATACGGTCACTGTTTTGTTGGGATAGAACAACTCCAATCACAGTCAGTTTTGCAGTGCGTTATTTTTTCCTCTAACAGTGCAGTTTACATGAGATCTCCAAATCAGAGATGTCAGGGATAATGATAGGGCACCTAGCAAATAGTAAGGCCCCCATGTATACACAGAGGAAGGCAAATCTATATTACATTCATAAAAGGCAGTCCTCAGAACCAGGATTTACTAGGAAATATTTTCTTGTCTGTACCGTTTTTTTTTTTTTTTCTTTTTTTTGTTTTAATACTTAATTTGAGGAAAGTTACCCATGTTTGGAAATTTGCCGCCCAAGACTTCCTGTTCCAAGAAAGAAAATGTGGACAACAGGAAACTTCAATCACCTGAAGATGAGAAAGGGAACATCCCTAATACGGCAGGGTCAGGCCTGTGGGGCTGCAGATCTGCTTCATTGCAGTTCTAGCTGCTGGCACTTGCTCTCACTGAGGAATGTGCTTACCTTGCCCGCGAGGTCCTCCTGTCGTAAAATGCCCTGGTACTCATCTCATTTACCAGGATGGATTTTGGATGTTTAGCTGGTGCTAGAAGGTTCAATGAAGAAGGGCTGGAAGCAACTGTTGGTGCTGTTTGGAGTTGCTTGTTTTCATGTTTACACTCTAAGCAACCCTCCCCACCCCCCCCCACCCACCACAGTCACCTTCTCTGAGAATGAAAAATGGTCCAAAAACCCAGCAACATCTGTTCACATTCTCTGTTTTGCACATTGTGTAGTGCTCAGGTAGAACCTCTGGAGGCTGACTGGTTCCACTTGTAGGTGGCAGAGCTTTTTAGCCTTTCCTTTGCTTTTACAGGGTCTAAGAGGACATAAAGATTAAGTGAGATGGATGGTGCCTGCACACCTTGCTTCCCCATGGGTTATAGCTCTCACCTCTCTCTTATGTAATAAGAAACAGTAATGAAGCATTACTGTTTCAAAAATAAATAGTGCAGTGCATTGCTACAGTGTTTTAAAAAAACACATTTGCATGATTTAGAGGTTTTAGATGTTAAATTAGCTTGTGATTTAATCATCAGATATAAAGCCTTGAGCATTAAAGCCATTTCCTTGTTACCCACTGAACGGGTTGAATATCAGGAAAAGGTTCTTCAGCAGGGGGTGGTGGGCATAGAACAGGCTTCCCAGAGCTGCTGGAGTTCAAGGAGAGTGCGGATATGGGGTCTGATTTTTGGGTTATCCTACGTGGAGCCAGGAATTAGAATCAGTGACCCTTGTGGAAACCTTCCAACTTGAGAAGTTCTGTGATTCTAGAAGCGATGATGTTTTAGTACTCTAAAGATCTAGCAACAGTTTTGTGTGCTTTTTAAGAGCGCGAGTTTTGGGGCGTGAAGTTTGAGTGTGTTCCTTTAAGAATGCAACCACTAGGAGACACTGTCACTGCATTTATGACTGTAAATCAGGGAAGCTGCAGGTGTCTGGGTGCTGAGTTCAGCCCCATGGGTGGGTTGCCCTCCTGGGCATGGCTGGGAACTGCCTGGGCAGCAGCTTGTCCTGCTATGGGCATTTTTGCGAGCCCCTTGTTTCAAGAGGCTGCTAACACAGACACGGGCTCCTCATTCCCTTTAGTCAGAGTGCCAGACAACAGTTCAGGGCAGGTTGGTGTAAATAGCAGAGATGTTACCTTTATGGGTAGGTAGTACCCCATACGGCAGGTGTGTATGTGCATGTAGGCACAGATTCTGCTACAGAATAAATGCAGTGAAGGGGGGCAGGATGCTGCCAACATCATGATGTTTGCAAATACAGGAGTCTCTGAGTAATTGCTTAGCATCGTGATTTGATTAGTGAAACAGATGTAAGCGCTTCACAATTTTATGTACACTTAATATAAATGGTGTTTACATAATATGCAATGGCTTGGAGGCAGAGTTCCCGTTTTGTTTGGAGTCACAAATGTGGTGTGTGCAGACTACAGAGATCCCTCTCTTTAGGTTTGCCATTATTGCTAACTCATTTAGCAGGAGAAAAAAACAAAACAATCAAGCAGTGGTCTGTTCCTCCTCTCACAGCTTAACTGTTCTTACTTTCTTCTACTGATGCTCTCTTTAACCCAGGTTTCACTGTCTCTGAAGCTACAGTTACACAGGCAGGTATACAGTCCGTCTATGCCACCTCACCACCACACAGTATGAATTTAGTCCTATAATACTATAATGGGATGATAACCGCAGGGTTGCAAAGTTGGCTACAGCAAATGAGAATGAGCCCAAATACAGCAGCCACAGAAATGAAGGAAAAGAGCTGCTTACCTTTAGAAGACTTCAGGTAGGCAGGGATCTCCAGCAAAACATGCCCTCACTGCCAACCCTTAAATGAGGTCTGGGAAGGGATGGATTCTGGCTCCACCCCTTCCAGTCACTCAGGTGTATTGCATTGCACACACCTGAGCTCCCCTGGGTTGGCCCTGCCTTCCCACCAGGTGTTCAATCACTGCTTCAAGCCCTGACTTAGCATTTCCACTACAGATCCAGATCAGATGATTCCATGATTAAATATATCATGATTCAATTTATTTTCTTCAAAATCAGCCACAGCATATTGTATGGTTTTTGTACAAGTTTTCTTCTTGCTATGAAAAGGTAATTGTTAATCAGTTCAACATATAGTTAACGTGGGAGGCCCAGATAATAAATACCTTACCCAGCATCTAACCCTGTGTATGCGTGTTACCTGTCAACAGTTTTTGTACAAATTTGAACCTTGAGAATGAATTTATTATACTGGGTTAGTGTTTCAGTCATGTGGCTGTGGTGGTTTTGGAGTAGAAGCCCTAAAGTCATCTGCTGGATTGTCAAGACAGAGCCCAAAAGGGAGATTGCCAGCCCATATTATACATGTAGCCTGGAGACAATGGGGCACACCTCGCTGAGTCAGAAAAACTAGCTTTGCATTTCTTGGTAGGGTTCAGGCACCTACGTAGGAGAGTGGGTGTGCAAGATCTGCCGCTATGTGTACACAAGCACACCCACAGTTTTCTTGTCATTTTGAATTTTTACTCTGTAATTTACCCACAAAAATCCTCAAAATGGAAACGTGATGAAATGTGCTGGCACGAGTGTTTGGATATTCAGAGGATTAAATCCTCCAAGTGCTCTCACTGTTATTTTTATGCAGAATTTGAGCAGTACCAACTCTGGATGGAGATGTTTTACCTTATACTCTTTCTCAGACATTTTGTGGGGCAGATGAAATGGATGTAGCTTATTAATTAGACATATCAGCTGTGGCTCTGACTTCATTTCACTGATGTCTCATCAATGATACAGAATGAAGCTCTATAGAAGATAACATGTGTCCCTTAAAACTAATCTCATGACATGGTGACCGCATGACCTTCGGTTTGGCCTTCGGTTATACTTTCAAAGAGAAGTCATCATGGAGACATTAACTCAATTTTTTTAGACCCCCACATAAAGGAACAAATATTAAAATGTTTCTTAGAAAGTCTATAGGGCTTAATCACTCTAAACTTTTTGGGAAAAGCAGATTAGGGAATTGGATCAGATATACAATGGCTTTTCCTTAAAAATGGCTGAAATTTTCAAATTGAGTCTTAGCTCATTGTAGCCTTCCCTGAGATGCATAAATGCATACATACACCCTCCTTGTGAACATCTGTGCAGACGTATATGTGCAAGTACACTGAGAGTTCCACTTAGGAAGAAGTACTGTATTTCTATACTAGCAAGTTACTATATTTAATTTTCTTTTTGATTTTTCCATTTCCCCCTGACCATCCCAGTAGGACTGCTAATAGCTGTAAATACATAACAGTATTTCAAGGGTGACAGTTCTTCCATTAAAAATACTGTTATAAAAACTCTCTTCTGTTCCACCTGCATAGATATCCATTGCTTCCAGCAGTGACCTCTGGCCAGTAGTCACTGCATGCCAACATTTAGTAGGCAGTGAAATCTCACCTGAAGCCTGATATTTCGTGATGTGCTATTATAAGAAACACTCTCAGTATTCCTGGAAATCAGAGATCTTAAGGTCACATTGAAGACCTCAGATTTGTTGTTTCCTGCTTTCCCAACTTGACATTCACAGGGCTAATTTTGATATGAGTCATCCATTCCTTTGCTTAAGGTGTGAAATAATGCATCTTATATCTTACACCTTGTGACATGGGCAATGAAGAACATTCTTAGAAGACTTTAAATAGCTAGTACTACTTTTTTCTTTTGTCATGCACTGGCATTTGCGCTTCAGCAACTTCCTTAGTTGTACCAGGCTGAATGAAATGAGAATATAATCAGCAGGAGTGCTCTTGTAAGAGATGAGGCACGGACAAAATAAATATGTAGGTGCAAGTGCTGTTCCCACAAAAGTGCAGATATGCTTTTAGACCATGACACCCTGTGCTCATACCATGTGTGTCCAGGTGTGAACCTGCCAGGATTTACCACATTGGCCAGGAATTACAGTCATGTGTATTTGCAAAGGACAAGTCACACAGTATGCTTGGTTTTAGCCAATCTTCAGCTTCAGTTAAATAAGTTGGAGAAGGCTCCAGGACTGTGAACTCCAGGGTTTGCCTGCGACCCCTCCTTGCTGTGTGCAGGAGTGGGGCTGGGCCCATGCTTTGCTGCAGTGCTCCTTCTCGGTACAGCCCTAACAAGTGGGCCTTCGTCTTCACTGCCTTCTCATTTAACAACTTTTCATTCTGTGTGATTTAATTCCCTTTCCCAGCCCAACATGTTGCAATACCCACTACTTAGAACGCTTAATTCAATGAGTTCTTGAAAACACTGGATGGATCTGTCAAATCCATCATCTCCGCTATTGTCCATCTGCTAATGAAAGCTCCTCTTTTGCCAAGTCAGTACAATATCTGCCACTTTTGGCCTCCAGCTCGTTAAGCTAAAATGCTATTTCCAGAGGCAAGAAAGCAATAAAAATGAATGCGCTTTTCTGTATTTAATCCTACTTTCATATTAATTTCAAAACCTCTCAGTGTACTTAAAGCTTTAAGACAATTAGCTGCAATACAAGTCTCAGTGCTGGGGAAAGATAACAGACAAGGTTCAAAGACCATATTTTGTAACATTTATATAGGACTCGAGGACCATTACAAGGAAGGTCAAAAAGGAGCCAAAACACAGAATAATTAAGGAACACTCCTGCTAATTGCAGGTTCCTTGGGAGAATGGCATGAAATTCACTGAAATGCCTGAGAAATCAAATTGATTGTAATGCTTAAAGGAAGGGAAGGTACAAAGGGAATAAAAAAATTAAAAGCATTTAAAATTAAGTCTCAAATGCAAATGCTTGTTTACAGCTTTTGAAATATTTGCTCTTTCCATTTTTATTTCACACCTGTTTTTTCAACTGAAGAAAAAGGCAATAAAAAAAGTAGACTAAAATGAACTAGTTGGAGACTGCTACGAAGGAAAACACATTACTGTGTATTAAGGAAACATTTGAGGTTGACCAAAGCAATATTTGCCCTGTGTTTGCTTTAAAAAAAAAAAAAAAAAAGCTACAAAATCGAAACATTTAAGTGTAACTGCAGCTGATCTTTTCCTTCATTGTTATTTTTTTCATAATATAACCACAAAGTCGAAAATCAATAGTTTTTCCAGGCTGCTTTCTGCTCCGTGACCTTTATTGCTATTTTCTCAACACAAGTTAAACACTAGTCTATTACTGTAGGCATTTAAACTTATCTGTACACATACAGTTCTGTGTGCTTGCGGTCTAAAATAAGTAATGAAGCACGTATACATCTCCTTTTGCAGCAGATTCATTTGGTAGATTTTGCTGCTGTTTCTGTCCTATTTTTGTGTTTTAAGTCCATAACGTTGTCCTGCATTTCTGCAGCAACCTATAACTTTTTTTTTACCAGGTCTCTGTGCTTTAGTACTGTTTAGTTTGGAATGAAAGGTTTCTTTTTTTTCTTTGGATGCATACAAATATGTATCTGATTTGAACTTCTGTTTCTTCACTGGTTTTGTTTCCAAAGTTACCAGGAAGTTTTGAACTTCTTCTGTATCAGTTTCAACAACTGTTAGTGCATTTTGCAGTGTTGATTTTCATAGCTGCAGGTTTGTTGTGTTGATTGTTGATGGTGGTAACCATCATACTGGTAACCAGCATTGGTTGCCTGTCTGCTGTGGGATGTAGGAGGGTGGGCAGGATGCAGCTGCCATTCCAAAGTCAGGCTCCATCTTTACTTTCTCCTCTTACATCCCCAATAAGAAAATCAGCAGGCAGTGCTTTAGAGTGGCTAATTTGAGGCGAATTTAATTTAATCAATTTAATAATTTAATCAGTCATCCTTTTGGCATTGCAAGAATAATCGGTCATGTATCTAAGCTTAGAATCTGCAGATGAGATGATGGCCAGTCCAGTACTAGAAGGCTTAGAAAGGGTAACATTGAAACCTTCATTCAAACTGGAACTTGCCAGAAATTTAGATGCATTTCTTTGTCCCTGTATCTCAACTCCAGATTAAACTCTCTTAGCCCTACTATCAAATCTGTGCTTCAAACTTATGAGTAAATGCACCTTCTACCTATTGGTGGCCTCCTCCAGACACCCACTTTGTGTCTCGCAGGTCAGCTGACTGTGTCTGCCCCAAGGCAGGAGCCCCAGCCTTTCCCTTTCCAGCTGGTTTGTTACACTTTCCTCCTGTTATTTACCTTGGCTCTTGGAGATTTGCTTTCTCGTGAAGACTGTGGCAGAGATGACAGGTAACTGAGTCACTCACACAGTTCAACCTCTGATACACTTCCTGCTGTCCACGCAGCATGTCTGGCATCTACTGCACATCAGTCTGCTGTTGCTTGCACCTGCAGGGGAATCTTGGGGCAAGTGGGCATGGTGAGCACCCTCTGAGAGGTGCTGCCTGAGCCTCAGGTGCACCTTTCCAACCTGGAGGAGAAACGTTATCAGGGCCCAATTTAGATCCTGAAGGTGGTGTAACTGTATTAACCCAGCGCTGTATCCAGGCTAATGACTGCCTCTTAGCCAGGTTAATTAGCTTGAGTGCAGGAGAGTGCGAGCACAGATGACCTGGGCTAGCACAGAGGAAGGCATGGTTACGTTTCATGCCCCAGGTCAGGTCCATATAGAGCTTGAAAGCCTGTTTCTCAACAGGCTTCGTAGTCTGATGAAAGAAGGTCAATGCTGTTTCTTCCAAAGCGTGGAAATTAGGGACAACATTTGTGATTTCTAACTACCAGCCATTAAAGATTGTGTCTTCCTTAATATAAAAAAAACACAAAAACCAAGATACGTAACTCTTAACTGGGGGTACAAGAACACACTGGAGGGTCTCCAGGGCTCTCTTTGAGCCTCCACTATGCTGAATTCACCTTTACTACAAATACACAGCGTACTGTGCATGTTGCCCCTGTGCAGTGCACCCACAGCTCTAGTGCTGGTTTATCTGGTCATCAAGACCCTCAGGTAAGTGCTCTCTGCTGGACAAGCTGCTACTGGGCTCCTGAGACACATGTGCGTGTGTAAGCTGCTTGTGAGCAGCAAAGCAAAGCCTTCTGAGTTTATCACGAGCGTAGCAGGCTTTGTCTGAGGCAGAAAGCAGTCTTGTTAATTAAGCAGCTGGCTCCTTATCTTTGTGAGAACAGCTCTTCCAGGAGTAACTGACAAATGTTTGCCTTTAGAAGCGAACGCGGGTAAAGCCCATGGCACTCACACTCAGGCATGCATATGGGAATTAATTAACACCTGGCTGCTATTTATATCTCAGCAATCTAGGACAGGAAGCGAGGAACAACTCAGAATCCCTCAGCTGACATTTTAGGGCATTTGAAGCAGGCAGATGGCAACGTCCTGTGTTGGAAAATGCCAAGAGGCGTGACTCCCCTGGGCACAGAGAGTGCAGAAGAGCCCCCTCAGCCCACTACAGCTCCATCCCAGGAGAAGCTCAGGACAGACAGTGCTGTACCTGGGGCAGCTTGCTGTCTCTTACAGACTTCCAGCAAAGCGCTGCAGCTTGACCATGACACTATGTACTGTCAGAACCTTTTTGTGCTCTGAACACTTTTCTAGCTTAAAAACAACAACACACACTCAGTCATTATTACCCTTTGACATCCCTGGGAGAACGTGAGTGAGTAAGGCGGTGTCTGAAAGCAACTTAATTTGTAGGTGTTACTTATTCACTGAAGTACAGAGAAATGCTTCTAATTCAAAATAGCAGTGGTGTTAATCTGGACATACTGTCTAAATCAGGAGAAAAGAATGCACTGTACTGTCTTAAGGGATGGGTTAAGATGTAGTCATAAAAAGGCTTGAATGCCAAGATCTTTATTCCTGTCCATTTTGAGCTGCAGGCTGCCCCCTCCCCCTCCCCCCCAAACATCCTGTGGAGCTAGCATATGGAGCCCATAATAATAAAACCACGAGGAACAATATTATGTTAGTGAGATTTTCCCCTGTATCTGGATCATTTGATCTAGATTTCACAAGATTGATCTGTACAACTGATTTTCCAAAGCAGATAGCTGTACATCATGCTATTCAGACTCTGCATGAAACCAGTTCATTCATAGTCTGCGTGACAAATTGGTATAATGACTGTATATGATTGAACATAGAAAGTTGCCATTTGAAAGCTGCTCAGGAGGCAATGATGGAGACCTGTCAGAATTTCTTCATTTTCAATTGAATTCAATTGAAGAATAACTTCTTCAATTATTTTGAGGGGGAAAGAGAAAGGAGAGGAGGATTTTAACTTCCACACAGTTTCTCTGCTATTTATACTTCTGCTCATAAGGAGTCATCAGAAAAATATGATAGTTTTGGTGACCTCCCTTTTCAACCATGGCATGTTGAGAGCAGCCACATGGAGGCGTTGTTTTCCTAAACTGGTTGTTAGTAATTCTGTCATACCAGAATGCTGGAGAGGTGCCTTTCAGGGCTAAAATTAGAGGTACTGGAAGATAAACGTCTCCTAATTTATCTTGTCTGAACAGAGGAATAAGAGACAGCTCAGAAGTTCTCATGTTTATAGATGGAGAACTAATGCATACGTTTGTTTGCTTTCACATGGGAATCTGCAGCTGTGGATTGAGTTGAGCTAACTGCACCTGTGTCTGTGCCCAATCAGGTGATACAAAATCCTATCTGGTTCCTGTACATTTTCACCCTAGGTGATATTGGTTGCTGCCTTGCTGCCTGCCCAGAGCAGAGGGAGGCCAGAGGAGGGGCTGAACTTACCTCTTTGAGTGGACCTGCAGTGGCTTCTTCAATACTGTGAAAAGAAAGTATCAGTCTTCAAGTTCATTGAATTTCTGGGGAGTACTTAGGTTCTCCCTTTGCTGTCTGAAAACTTGACAACAACTGTTTATTTTTAGAGTCATAATGAGTTTCTCAGAATTTTTTAAGCACTGTTGTGCAACTGATGAATCTGCTGACGGTGGCTGATTCATGAAACTAGGCTGTTAGGCAGCAAAACATACATACCTAAAGGAGAGACAGGACATTGCCTAGTGACGGGAAATACACTAGTGCCAAGTCTACACTGAAGGTCAGAATAGAAGGATCCTTCTTGGCAGATGACCAGTTTATCACCACTCACTGATCTGCCACTCAATGTTTTATGAACTACTGTTAAAAAGCACCTAGGAAATGGAAAGTCAAAATGTATTGGAAGCCCATAGTTTCTTTAACACTTTCAAGTGTACTATTTCATGTTTCAACAGGTAGGTTCTCTCTCACACATTATGCTTTTGATTAAGATTCTGCCTAGCAGGACAGAATAGCAAGACACAGAAAAAAAAAAAGTTAATCAATCAGTTGAAGAAGCAATTACGTAAACAAAGTAACACCCTAGTAGTTTGTTTGTTTTTTTTTTTCCCCCTTCATGACATTATAGAAGAATGGAATAGCATGTTTCCTTGAAACTGACCATAAAGAGTTGAGTCAAGGCTGTTCCTTGTTTAAAGTTCACACATCTAGGGAGCCACAGAATACATTTCTTCCATATAGACACACACTATATGGAACACATGCTAACATGAATTCTCTTACAGGTCCAAGTGGTGACGTGCCACAAAGATGTTTCTCAGACATAGCTGACAAACATGGATTAATTTTAACTTGGCCCATTTGATACACTACAGAGCTTAACTAAAGCAGAGCTAGTTTGAAACGTATGATAGTTGCTTGGATATTGCTGGCTTCAAAATACACATACAGCCAAAATCTCTCCCTCATGTCCTGAGTTCTTGGAAAAAGGAGCATTTGGGCTCTATAAAAGGCCCATTTATAACACTATAATGTGTTGGAAGCAGAGTCCCAGGCTGCAGCAAATGAGAATAAGTTCAAGTGCAGCCATGGGTGTAGAAACAAACAGAAACCAACCAACCAACCAACCAACCAACCAACCAACCAACCAACCAACCAACCAACCAACCCTTACCTTGAGAAGGTCTCAGGTAGGCAGGGATCTTCAGCTAGAGATGCCTACACCTCCACTGCCAACCCTTAAATGAGGTCTGGAAAGGGGTGGATCCTGGCTCTATTCTTTCCAGTCACTCAGGTGCACTGCATGCAGCTGAGTTCCCCTGGGTTGGCCCTGCCTTCCCACCAGGTGCTCAATCACTGCTTCGGGCCCTGACAGCATTTCCACTATAAGTTATTCCAGTATAAGTTAGAATATTCTGGAGAGAGCTTTAATTTGCACCCATAGGGACAATTTCTGATGGTTAGTGAATCTGCTAGATGTTCTCAACCTTTCATTTCCTTCTCAGCAATTCTTTCATCCAGAGTCTGTGGAGAAGGTAGTGTAGGCGCTGGCTAAGCCATCTCCATGTCTTTCAGTGTCCTCTCAGATGAGCCTCCGTCAGTCCAAGAATTATACTCCTTATTCCTTTTGAAATCATAGAATCATAGAATGGCCTGGGTTGAAAAGGACCACAATGATCATCTAGTTTCAACCCCCCTGCTATGTGCACAGTCGCCTGTCACTAGACCAGGTTGCCCAGAGCCACATGCAGCCTGGCCTTGAATGCCTTCAGGGATGGGGTATCAATACTCAAATGTGCATGGAACAGAATAGGCTTAGGATTTTGGCCTGTTTGGCCCGCTCTTCTAAAATACTTTAATGTAGCTAACAGTCACCCCTGACAAGTTGTTCCACAAATTATTGGCATTTTCAAGTGGTCAGTGTTAACTTGACATAGCGATTCATGTGTTTTGTCAAGCGTCAAAATGTATTGCACAGCTGAATTAGCAGAAGCTTAGTAAAAAAAAACCAGCAGTAATAGTGCAGACAGTGAGGCTCATCCGGTCCCATGTGGGCTTATGGTATACAGTGAGAAAAATTACAGTAAATAGTAAATACAGTAAATTACAGTAAATCTTTGGTAAAAGCAAATACTGTGAATTAGCTAGGCCTTTTTGTTGGATAATTCTGATTAAAAATCCACCTCAAAAAAGTCAATGCACAACTTGGCAGAGGACTGGTGACTCTCCCAGAAGAGATGCCCCTTTTCTTTCTTTGCTCAATATGGTCACAGCAGTTTCCACCTTTATCTATGGATTCCCTATCAGTAACACCACTCAAATGTGTTTCAGTGGGTTTCAAATCAATGCATACGCGCTACATGATTTCAGGGCTATATGCCAATTTTGTTTTAAATACATCCTTCCAGGTCAGTGGAATCATGCATTAGGTGTTTCCAAGTGAGAAAATGAAGTTATGTTTCATGGTCTAACTAGCATTTGCCCCTAGTGAATTCCACCTACAGAACAATTCTGTTATATTGTAGGGTTGTTTTTGTTTGTTTTACTATTCACTGATGTACATCCAAAGTGGGAATTTTCTACAGCACGTTTAGCATCAGTATGGCTAAGGCTTGTACTGCAGGCCCTCAACGCTCTGCTCCTCAATGGTCCCTGGCAGGCCTAGAAACAGTCTCTTGTGTGAGTGTTCTTAGCAACCATGAGGGGAAATATGTGCATTCTTGTGGACATCAGTGTTCATCTGCAGTGTCTCACAGATTTGTCCATACAGAAATCTTACGTATGTTCTAGTGTACCTTAGACCTGATAATTTGTCACTCTCAATTTTTTGAACAGATCAAATACTAAAGGAGAGTTTAACAATTCCAATTACAAACTCTTCTGACTATGCTATAAGGCTCTGTTGATAAAAAGTAGAAACAATCTATTTTCTCATCATGTTTCTTCTTCAGCCTAGTGGCAATGGTTGGTCAGGTGAACTAGAATCAGACTTGTTAGTTTTTGGAACTCGTTCATGATCTAAATATTTCGCTGAGAGGGAAGCAGGGGTAAAGAAGGGCATGGTGGGGTTTCCACAATGCTGTCCATATACTTGTTCTAACAGGTGAAAGGTAAGTATTCTGCCCATTTATTACTCTTTTAATGCTTACTCATTGCAAGAATGAGTAAAATTTAATTACAAAAGAATGTAAGGAAGGTGGTACACGTTTAATTGCAGCTCTCCTGGCCAACTATGCATAGTTTTTCGGGGTTTGTCAGCATGCACTGCCCTGACTGATTGCCCATGTTCCAACAATTGTTTCTCCTCAGTTAAAACAGAGGTATTTTTTATTTCAAGCTTAGTCTTTTTTTTTCCTGTTTTTTTTTTTTTTCCTTTCTTTTTCATGAGGCTATTATCTGTATGGCCAACATCATTGTCAGTGGAGTTTGCTGGTCTTGGCTCAAGTCTGAACTTCCTTATGATACTGATAGGCGGCATCACACATAAATACTGAAGCTTTGCTAGATTATTTGTTGATTTGAAAGTCTTTCGTTAGGAGTCTTTCACAGCTACTCACAAACAAGCTCATACTCATTCTGGAAAGGTATGGGCTTGCCTTCTGTGAAGTAAGCTGTTTGGCTAATAGTCTGTGTGTTGGCTACTCTGCTAATTTTCCTGCAGGTACACTTGCCTCAAAGCAAATGCAAAGTACCTGCTATACCTTCGAAGTGTAAAGTAGGCAGCATGGTATATATGCATACCTTTGCCTGCATCACACTAGGTTCCTAGACTTGGAGAAGTTTTTCAATCCTAAAAATCACATCTTCTTTCCATTCACCACTTGTTTGCCAGCTTCGTTTTCTCTGGCTGCACTGAGCCCGCTTGCTGAGGCCAGGAGATGGGGATGGAGAACCGACTTTGCCTTCAGTCCCTTCTGACTACCGCTTGGTAGCATATGAGACACTCTGCAAGTTTGAGCCTGGCAGCTAATAAAACCACTGGATTTATTCACAAAATGAATTTGACTCATAGTTACTTATCTTAGAAATGTAATTCAGCTGTGTCAGAGCCACAGGCCTTTGCTTGTTGCAGTCTTTGCCCTGTTCCCTTGTGTTGTAACCTTGTGCCACGGGAGCGAGCAGAGCAGGATGGGGGACGTGGAGCTGTGTCTGCCCAGTTGTGGAACACTCATGAAAGCAAGCAGCAGCAATGGCACAGAGGAAATAAAAGGCAGTGCCCAAGGGCACTGGTGTGAAGTGCAGAAGATTCCCAGTTCCTCTATTGCAGGGCCTTTTGCTGACAGTGAGTGCTGCCACATGGTAATTAATATGTCACCGTAAGGACACACCAGGGCTGCATGTGAGGCTGTAATTAGCACAAAATAAAGATAGCTTGGGAAAACCAAAGCAAGCCAACTAGACACTTTCCTAATGAGGCTGTCAGGAAAGTGCTCACAGATGGCAAGTGGACTTTTTAAATGCAATAATGTAAGTAAGCTAATGAAACTGTGTTTGGGAATACACTGACAGTACTACTTCCGAGTAGCAGTCACGGAGTCACAATTTTTCCTGCCTTAGAAAGATATGAACCTGGAATTCAATTCTGCCAGCAGATGGACAGCGAAGACTCGCCACATTAAAAAATTCACATTCACATTACTGTAAATTTTTCTGTGTGTGAAAAATTCACAGAATTCACATTACTGCTTCATAATACACATCATGACATATTTGTAACGTTACGGCTGTGATCTTCTGGGGCTCCCCAAAGTGGAAAGAAAAGGGAGTGGTGGTGCATATAATCAATGCCAGTGTATCACTTTTTTTTTTTTTTTGAAGATGTAGTAAAAGATCTGTTTCTGCCTGAGCATTTGGATGCTCTGGATTTCGAGTAACATAGTGGCAAAATTGAAATGGGGACATGCAAGTGGTTGCTTGATGTACAAAAAGAGCTGGGCTTTGTTAGAAATGGACTTCAAAGAACAGTATCACAGAATCACAGAATCACAGAACTGTAGGGGTTGGAAGGGACCTCCAGAGATCATCGAGTCCAACCCCCCTGCCAAAGCAGGTTCCCTACAGCAGGTCGCACAGGTAGGCATCCAGGCAGGTCTTGAACATCTCCAGAGAAGGAGACTCCACCACCTCCCTGGGCAGCCTGTTCCAGTGCTCCGTCACCTCACTGTAAAGAAGTTCTCACACACCTTTGTGCAGAACTTCCTATGCTGCAGTTTCCAGCCGTTTCCCCTTGTCCTGTCTCCACTCACCACTGAAAAGAGTCCGGCCTCCCCATTCTGCCCCCCACACCTCAGATATTTATAGACCTGGATCAGGTCCCCTCTCAGTCTCCTTTTCTCAAGGCTGAACAGACCCAGTTCACTCAGCCTTTCCTCATAGGGGAGATGCTCCAGGCCCTTCACCATCTTCGTAATGTCAATACTGCTTTTTTGTATAGTTAGATGTAGATGTTTCACACCCTTGCTGCACTGCCAGTGAGCATGAGGCAGTCTGGGGGTTATTTGATGGTGGGCAGATGTGAAGTTGCTCAGCTGCTCTGGCCTGGAGAGTTTCATGCCATCTCCAGGCAAGGGGAGTTGTGACTGCCTTAGCAGTAGGCTAGTGCACCTTATCTGTCAGGTTTACCAGCGTGTGTTTTGGTTCACACAAACCCTGCTGGTCAGCCTGAGCAGAGGGAATTTGTTTCTGTTCCCTTGTACTGTTTGGACATGAGAAATCAGTACTGCAGTGCATCAGCCAGGCGGCAGGCTGGCCCTGAGTTAAGCTGTAAGAGTGTGGTTATTTTAGGGCTGGCGTCTGAACTGAAAGAGCTGCCCTCCGACTTCACCCTTCTCTAGGAAACTAACATTCCTTGCAGAGAAGCAGACACAATTCTTAACACAGTTCTTATGGTGCTGTTCATGCAAACAGTCGCATTCCAGCGCTACACACAGGAATATGAATGAGCGTGGCTTCATGCTGCTAAGAATGGCCTAAGCTACAAGAGCCACCTTCTGAATTCCTGGGCAGCAGCACAAAGCACCTGTGGATCCCACACCACTCCTCCTGACTTACTTTGATATTCCAGGGAACTGAAGAAGTTGTGCAAAAGTGGGCTTCTGGAGCTGATGTAGCATGGAGGACAGTTGTATGTACTGGTGTATGCACACCCACTGGGACAAATAGATCCTGTTACAATGTGGACATGAAACCCAGCAGAAAGAAAATGGAAATGAAGAGTATTTTTTACAACTTTCCCTCAGGCAGGTGACATTGCAGACAGTGAGATTTATTTTCTGCTTGTGTTCAGTGGTCATCACTCTGCTGACTTCTGTGCAGTTCTGTCAATTTGTATCAGCAGAGGCTTGACCTTCTGCTTGCCTGAAATTTATAGGGACAATGCATCAATCAGTTGCAGAGTGCATGTTTTATGGGGCAGCATCACCTTTCATGTATACACATCTATCCTTTGTCAAGACATGCACTGTTCGTGTTCAAAGCAGCCCAAGTATGTTTTTGTGAATAGAGATCTTAGGCATTACTATGGTAACCTAATACTGTCATTCAGGAGTAAATTATTTATGCTTTTCAGCAGCAGAAAATTGAAAATCCTATTACTTATGGCTGTGTGCTGTGCTGTCGTGTGTTTTATTATGAAAATACTGCGGGATATCCATAGCACTGGGAGTTCACAGTACAGTATGTAAGCCAGAAGCTTTTTTTGTTTTCTTTATATATTTTTCCTGGAGCTTTGTCTATTCTATTCTCAAGCCTTAAGCAGTTCTGGCAGCTTATTTAACTACTAACTGACAGGCAGAATAGGTTATGTTTAAGAGGGAGTCTCTTCCCCTGAGTTTCAAAATTCCAATTGCAAACTCACTTGTGATAAATATTACATAGAACATGCCTCCTGACACTTACTATTTAGAATTTAGGTGGTAGCTATAAAAATCAAAATTGAGGAAAAAATGCATCTTGATGCCTGCTATTTTTTCATACAGCTTTTCTCTATAGTTATAAAAATATTGCAGAAGATTTAGAGGTTTTTAATACATTCAGTATTCTGAATAACTGCTGTTGCCAGATTTTATGCTACTTAAAAATACGATCCTGCTTATCAGATTTTCTCATGTTTGTACAATCAGTGTTCTGTAGTTATTCAGATTGGCTTAATCTTAATATTTTCACACTAAGGAATTGCATTGGTGCTCCCAAATAAGAATTACATTCTGACTGTGGCAATTTTTTGTTAAAAGAATGGCAGAAAGTCTTTGAAATTTGATTTAAGGAATACACAGGTATTAACTTTCACTGTCCACAATCAATGAGTCAATGGGGGTCTTCTCCTTCCAGCCCCAACTTTCCCTATTGGGACGCCTGGTCTCTTCAGATGTCATTGTATGCTGACAATTTTTTATTGTTACCCTTGTTGATGCTGATTTTCCACAGCTTTTCTCTTCTTCTCTTCACGCTCCAGCTAGGCTTTGATGTGCAGAAATAAGACCAAAGGCAGGTTTCATGTGCAGGGTTTGAAAAGCAAAGCTGATGGTCTAGGGCAGATACTATAACCCCATCAGCCAAGCAGGCATGAGCAGTATCTGTCTGGCTGTCCATCACAGCCTCTTAATGAGTCCTTTGGAAAAAGATAAAGCCAGGAAATCAGAGCTGTGAGATGCCTTGCTTTGCTGGCACACCTGGCAGGTACCTTGATCGTTTCTGGGAAAAGCAGTAAACTGAAGAATAGGCAGGTTTTTTTGGCGGTTGTTCCAGCCAGATCGTGCTTCTCTGCAGCTCTGTAGAAGTAAATGTGTGATCCCATTTCAGAAGGGATTGTGGACTATGATCAGCCAGAAAAGCTGGGAGTAGGTTGGGCCAAGCAACTGCCCCCAAATAAGCAGCAGCACAGCAGGCTGCTTGGAGAAACATAATGCTCAAAGCACAGAGACTTGCTTTTTGTTAGAAGTAAGTTTTTTGTGCAAAGCCACTGAAATAGGAAGAAAAAGCAGGGCCAGCTTTTGCCTTTATTTCCATGGGAAGGAAAATCTGTGATTTTGGTGGAAGTTGTAAGGAAGAGCTGAGATGCACTGCTGCAGGTTGGCACCAGTGTAAGTAGCATCAGGAAAGGAAGGAAATCAATTTGCCTAGTCTCTGTGAGATACAGTTGGGAATATTCAGATTAAAAAAGGGGAAAAATGAGCTTGAATTTACTGGAAAAAAAATAAATCCAAATGCATACACATAGTTTATGTATAAATTGCAAGATTCATTAGACTGTTGCATTGGAAGGGGTTTTTATTGAAAGATAAGTTCCTTAAACCTTTAATGGACTGACTGGACAAATCATTCCAGTATATCTCAAGGCACACAGCCTGCTTTCCCTGGGAATTGGGCTGGTAACTTAGTAGGCACCTGGATTAGAGCTTTCTTGGAGAGAAGAGAGGTCCAAAGGCACTAATGGAGAAGAGAAACACCTGGTCTTCCTTTTTCTGCAGTGGCATCCTGTTGTCCTCTGATCTTGAGAGCTTCCACCAGGAAGCACAGCGTGCTCAGTGTGCCTAGCAGCAAGGAGGACATTTCTTCATCGAGAGTTGGACTCGATGATACTTATAGATTCCTTCCAAATTGGGTGATTTTAGGATTCTATGATTCAGTGATCTGCACCCGCTGTCCAAAAGCTGCTCTTTAGGAGGAAAGAAAATATTTCTTCCTTGTGCAGAATGCAGTGAGTGGTGGGAAGTGGGAAGGGGTGGGTATTTACTACAGCCAAGGAGTGATCCTGAAATGTAATTCACTGAAAACAGGCAGAAGGGATGGACAGGCCTGGTCTGTGGAGTATGTGTGGGGCTATAGCACGAGCAGGCAGGCTCTGCTTGGCAGATATAGCTATTCAGTAAACTCAGATGGAATCATGATTCAGGAGTATTCAAGGCCAACTCCCTCTTCCTTGTGACTGAAAAAAAAGAAGCATTACAAATCGGATGGAAACAAAACAAAACAAAACAAAAACAGAAAAGAAAAAGCAAAATAAAAGAAGTAAGCTTTCGTGAAAATCCTCATGGCTTAGGAATACTACATAATTTTTGCCTGCTCTGTGCTTGTTATCGTTCATCCCTCAGGGCAGGATGTAACAGACCTCCTGAAGCCTGGCTAATATAACTGTGTGCTGGGGAGTGGGAAAGGGCCCGGACTGTGATGTGCTCCGCATGCTGATTTGGACACAGTCGTTGATTGCTTCATGGCTGAGACAAAAATAGAGAATTACCACACCTCCCAAGAGTTCTGATGGTAGCAAAAGCAATGCTGCTTTTTGCTATTTTTCGCCCTTTCCTGACACCTACTTTTTGTCTTTCAGCCTGCAGAAGCCTAGTGACCCCTCAGGACAGTGGGTGGCACTGGGCTGTGGGTTGGCAGTGCTGAGTCCTGCCCTGCTTGCTGGATTTCTCCCGCAAGGGTGTGGGGCCGTTGGTCAGGGGATGTAAAATCTCAAATTCATACCACAAAAGGGGCAAAATGCTACAGCTAAAGCCTTGTTTATAAAATTAATTCAAATATTTCTAGAGACATTTACTTGTATTTATGAAGTGTTCCACTATTCAGGCATTCAGTAAACATCTCGAGCTGAATAGTACATCTAACTATCATTTCACTAAAATGTGGTCTCCAGTGGTTTTTTATACTTGTATTCCTTTTCTTCCCTCTTCAGAATAGAAAGGAGAGGAAGGTTAATTTAAGCTTGGGGCAGAAGAAGTCAAGCTTGATTTTGCAGTGTCTGCTCATTAGCAGCCCTACTTGGAAAAATGAAGACTGTGCTCATACTGTGTGCAGAGCAGAGCACAACAGGGAGCTAATGCCCGGACTTTGTTCTTGCTGAAGAAAGTCAGACTGAGGTCTGGGCTTGAGACTGAAATTAGGAAAGTGAAATGGGAATTTCCTGTCAGAGCTCCCCCATTTTCCAAGGGCCCATTTCTTCAGCGTGGATTAGTAAAACATATTTCGTGCTCAACCTCTGCTCAGCCAGGGTTAATCCAAGGCTTAGGTTTTCACTTCAGGACACAGGGAGTGTGCTATTTGCCCTCACCACGGCCTTCCCCATGCTCACATGGCTGCTGTGGTGGTGTTTTGAGAGGGCATTTCTGCTTCTCTGATACTGGAGAGTTCCCTGCACTCAGAGTTCACTGCACAATGGCCAGGTGACCCTCACCTTTCTGCTAGCTCCTCCCCAGCACCTGTAATAGCCAATACCACCACAACAGGGCAAGGGGACACTCTGTTTTAGCAGCTGCAAGGTCAAGGAGAGAAGAGTCATCTAGAACTCCACCATTCCATAGACTGATATGTGTTTCTCCTGCAGCCCTTCTCTTTTTTCCCAACAGCCTGGCTGGAGAAGCAAAGATAGACGTAAGAAAATCTGAGCAAGCAGATGTATGTTTTTCTGGTCTCTGAGATGCAGTGGATAACTGCAGGCAGAGCAGATAAATCCATGTATTGCAGAGCTGCTAAAAATACATGGGAAGAAACAGGAGACAATGAAATGCTTGTGGCTTCCCCCAACTTCCCAGGCTGCACTGTAGTTCCACAGAAGCATTACATGACTTTTGGCTCTTTATATACCTTCCTTACCTTCTTCTAAGGGTGGGTATAAAAGAGGATTAATTGAAAACGTAGTCAGTGTCTTTGTGCAGCTCACCACCAACCTAAGCTAAGATTTACCTAGAGATCAGCCTAGTCCATGGCGCAGCAAAGATTAGTCAGGCTTTAAAATAAAACTCTTTGGAAAAAGTTCACTATAAATAAACAGTCATGCTTTTATCCACAAATAGGTACAAGGACTACAAATAGACACCAGGGATTAAGACAGCAAGGACTCATGGTTAAAGAGGGAATGAACACCGGTTCTGTTCTGGGATGTGTAAAGTATGAATTTTCACACTTCTGTGATAGATGGGTTGTGGTGGAGCCCCAGGTTGCAGAAAGAAACAGACATTCTAGGTTATTTTTAGTGGTTGAAGATTATCGTGTTATTAAGTGTGCATAGAGACATGTCTGTGGGACTCTTCTAATGAACAATATTCTAATGAACAATACTGACATGCTTGGTGCCTCAGAACTCCTCGGTATTTGGAAAAGAATGGGGCTTTACAGCCCTGATGTCTCTGCAGGGGATTCAGCACGCCAAACCTGGCTGGAGGAAAGACGTGTGGCTCCCCAGCCCAGCACAGACTGTAAAACACATTGACTGGCTGAGGGAGACTGATAATTAGGAAGAGATTAGAGGCAACCAAGCAATCAAAGCTCTTTGCTATGTGTTTGTATTAATGCTTATTCCACATCAGTGAACACCAAAACACTGCTGTAAGATTACAGCCACTGTAGTCTCAGAGGAAGTAATGCTGCAAAGGATCTGGGAGGTTTTCCATCCCTCATCTGAGAAAGGATGAGTTGCTCAGCTCTCACCTCTGACCAGTCTTTGCTAAAACAACAGGGGCAATGAGGGACATCTTCCAGTTCCTGCCTCCTACTCCAGAATGTCAGTATCTTCATCACTAGGCAAGCTTTCCTAACACCTACCGGTATCTGCTTGCTATACATTAAATTCTTTCTATCCTAATAGAGCAAGGAAGGTTCAGTACATCTCGTATATACCTTGCAGTAAGAACCATTGTTCAAAGTAAGTTACATCTGCAAAGGCAGCTACGCAAAGTAATGGCATAAGCACACTCACACCAGTTTAACTAACTGACCTTCTTCCCATGGTGATGAACTTTAGCAAGAAATATGAGTCCTAATATTTGCTTTGTAAAACAAATTCTACACAGAAGTGATGCTGACGTCAAATCCAGTAGTGTAGGTTGAGACAGAAGGTCATAAAATGGGTAAAAAATTGTTCTTATGAAGCACCAGTAATTCTCAATAGTATGTAACCATGCCTTGGGATTTTCCATACAAGATTTTACAAGAGAGCTCTGGTCTATGTGAGCACTACCAGAACAGGTACAAGGTCTATTGCCACCAACAAAGTTCAAGAATAAACAGTGTTCTTCTTTCTTCTATTCTAAGGCAGATGTGCATATGGTGTCCTGGCTCAGGATCCCAACTGTGTGAAATGACAGAAGCCTCCAGGCTCAGCCACTTTTGTAGCAGTGCAGGGCCAGGTTTCTGTGTTTTGGAGTCTCTGGTGTTTCTGCCACCCTGCCCACCTGCTCTCCTTTTTTTCCCCAGTGCCCCCCTCCTCAAATGAGAATGTTTCATTGAAGCTACAATAAAATGGCAATAAAAACATTGTGTTTCTACAATGCCCTGCAAAGCTGTTTCTGTACCCTAAGAGCACTGTTTGAGTGGCATTGCATTTGATTTACTGGAGGGTAAGCTGAGGTATAGAGCGGTCCGGCAGATCTCTAGCATAACAGGGAAATAACAGAGTCAAAGGCAAATCTGAAGGAGTTACAACTTTGAAGATACAGTCAGCAAATTCATCACTAACCAGCTTATCTCCACTACTGTGGAGAACTGAGGTGGCTCATTTCATTGAAAATTTTCCCTTAGAAATGCCAAACTATCCTAATAGTTGCTACTCCAATTCATGTCCTGATTCAAATTCAAATCAGAAGAAAAACAGCTTGAAAAGGAGCTGGAGTGCGTATCCATCTTCTAGTAGCTGTCTTGGCTCCTTCAGAGCCTTTAGAGATTCTGCTATGAATTGCCTTCAGTCAGGCCTTTGACATAGTTGCCAGGTAGCTAATGTTCCTGCACACATTCCTTGTTATCAGTCTTGCTGTCAAGTCTGTCACACAGCAATTTTGGGGTTTGTTGACACTTTTTCTCAATGTCATCAGATACATCAGATGTTGTTTTCATTGTTATTTTTGTCTTTTTTTTTTTTTTTTTCTAGGCAGAATTTAAAAAGGGTGGATCTTTCTAAAACTTTCACAAAACTTAAAGGAAAAAGGATGTGTTCATGAATGCAACTCATCCACATTTTCCAATAACCATTTTAATTCTGCCTTTCAAATAAGTCAGCATAGGACACACAATGTAGATTTTAATGGGACTGATTATTTTTATTTCTCTGTCAAGCTGAGAATTATATGTATATATAAGTATATTTAATAAGAAAATTTTTCAGATTCACATGAACGTTATTTTTAAAGAAAATGAAATAAGCAAATGGAAGCACTGTGCTTGTTTGTTTTCAGACCTAAACTGGGAAATCTAGACAGAAAGAACATATCAGCAGAGCGCTGTGATGAAAAACATTTCCAAAGGCAACTGTTTTGAATGCTGGATGCTGCGCAATGCATGTGTAAATCCAGCTAGGATCCTTTCAGTGTGCAGAGCCTGGCAGTAAGTCATATCAGCACCTCTTGTTCCATTTGTAAGTGTGTTCCCTGAAACAAGAGCACTGATTGTTCTGGTGAGTTTATTTCAGTGCACACTAATATTGCCTGCTTTAAAAATAAATCTGCTCTTTCATTTGGAGCTAAGCCATACACTCCCAAAAAGTCAGAGGTAAAGAAGTAATGACGTATTTGTTTGACAGCATTGTAAGGAACCTTTTCTTTTTTTTTTTCCAAGGCGTTGCACATCTCTGCTTAGTATCCCCAAGAGGTATCTTTGTAGCCAATTATTTCCATGCTCCAGTAACACAAGTTTGGAGATGGGAGTAGTCTTTGATGGCATTGCATGCTGTAATTGCTGCAGAAAAGGTCTGAAGCTCCAGTGTACAGTATATCAACACAATTTTTTTTTATTGCTTTTTATTGCTTTAAATCTTCATAACGGAGCTAGAGAAAACCAAGCAGGAGAGTATAGTGTAACCCTGATGAGGAGGTGTTGGGGGAGGGAAGGAATGGTCTAGCAGCAGTTGGCTTGTAAGCATCTTTGAGACTGTGGGGAACAACTTCTTACGAGACAGAAATACAGCCAAGCCAATAATGTACAGAAAGGATGAAGAAATTGGATTCTGTTTGTGTGTAGGGAGTGCTGAGGCACAGAGCTGCTTTGAATGCAGTTGTAGCTCAGTACCGAAGGTGATTGCCAAAAATGAGGTGGAGACTTCTCTGTACTGTGTGCCCTCAGCTTTAAGTGTATATTTCACTACCAGTGCCAGGATTTTACAGTTGCTGGTGTATGCAGCCTACTGAGAAAGTATCCAGTTGCTCAGTGTGACAAATAAGTGTGACAAATAAGTGTGACAACATGAGATATTTTGTGGGGTGCTGCCAAGCCTCTGAGCAGTTCTACCACCATCTCTGTCATTCTTTTATGTCCAGAGGGAGGAGGGCATGCTCTCCAGATGTTCCTGCATATGTTATTTTTTCCAAGCAACATATAAAATGAAATCTATTGCCAGCTGCATTGTTCTGCTTGAGCAACTGAGGAGCAATTGTACATAAAACCAGCAATGAGTGAATGAGATTCATATCTACAGAATCAGGAGTGGGAACACTCTTTCTTCTTACTCAGGTAAATCCCTTAACCTGTCATGCAGCTCAAGATTTCATACAGCAAGGCACTTACATCTTCCTATCAGGTAGTCCTGGGGCTTGAGGACTTTCTCTGAAAATCACTACAAGAAATAGGAATTCTCCTTTAACTTTGGTATGGTTTGGTTCAGGTTCAAAAGCTATGTCTTAGAAGAGGAGAGAAGATCAGGTTTCTGTCTAGACTTGTTTTACTTTTAGCAAGTCACTCATCTAGAGCCCTGCAGGTCTGGGTAATTTTGCAGTTCTGGAGTACTGTGCTGAAGAGGGGCACAACACTGCTTTGTTTACACATGTAGGAGGGTGCAAAATGTGCTCCCTCCTGCACCTGGACATCTCTGTGGGTTGGTGTGGCATAACAGCAGCCTTTGTTCAAGTCCATTTTTGCTTCCTTTGCCGAGGTTACTGCCTGCAAAGAACTGACCTTGTGTAACTTCACTCTTGGATTTTTCTTCAAAATATAATAGAATATAATTAGCATTCAGCTGATTCAGAAGAGAAATCAGCCAATGCCTAGGTCATACAGCAGCATGATGTGCCTTAGAGGGTTGGACCATGATACTAGCTTAGGATGGCGTAATTTGAATCTATTGTAGGAGTATTTAAAGTGATACTGACTGCCCCTGTTCCTGAGAGGTTTCAAGATAATCATGAATTGTGATTGCTGTGACGTCCAATTACTTCTCTCAGCTATAGCCTTCTTATTGGCTATGGAAAGGGCTCCTGAGGCATCTGCTTAAGGGAGATCTATTCAATTATACGAGTAGCTTTAAGACACTTTGGATCAGACTGAGTAACGAGGCTCTTCCTCTAAAATCTTTGGAATTACCATCTCAGACAAGCCCCTGAGATCATGATACCATCTCTTCTTGCTTATCCTGCTTGAGTTCACATGAAGAAGTTGCACATATCACATGGCCCATACACACTGGCACTTGATTCTTCACAACTGAGATCAGGCTGTGACGCTTTGACATAAGGAAGATCTTCCCAGGAGGAGCCTTGTTCCTTTGATAGCTGAGGTGAAACTGCATCATGAGAATGAGCAAAAGGGTATGAAGTAAATCACAGAACAGGAGCATCCATGTACAAGCTGTCCACTTTGTCTGTCTCTGTGTCTTCTGAAAAAACCAGAGAAGTCTGTAAGAGCACAGTATATTGTAGAGCTCACCAGGACTGGCTTAGGGCAGATACTGCAATAATTTGCGTCAGCTCAGAGGTTTCACAGTCCCAAGCTTTTGAAACAGCAGTAGATTTTCCCCTAAGTTTGTTTTTCCCTGTGCTTGTTTCGAAATGTGAATCCAGGTTGTACTTATTTCTCCATTGGTAACCAATCAGAAGAGAAACCTGCGAAAAATAGAGCAACAATACAGAGATGGTGACCACAGTGAGTGATGTTGTTTGCTGTGTGCTAACCTTCATCCTGACTGCCAACCATGGGCACACCTCCTGAAACTGTATTAGAACATGATCTAAAGCAAAGCTTCTTCATCACAAATAACATTTTGTTCACTCCAGCACTTCTGATTGCACAATAGTACAAGCTTTGTGCCCCTCAAGGACCCGAAGTTTGAATGTTCCCATGGCAAAGTTTCCTCTTCAGGAGTTTTTTTTCTTCTCACAGATTAAAGCCAAGTAGGAGAAAGTGTCCTTCTTTGTGAGGTCCAATCCTTACCTTTAGAAGTTAATAGACTGCCTTAAAATTTCCATCTTTCTGTTTTCCTTATGCACACCACTTATGTCAGAATGTTGTGAAACTTGAGTTAGGACAAAGGTGGCATTCATTGTTCATTTCAAGTTGTTCGTTTTGCTTGCTTTCTTACTTCCTTGTATTTCAGAGTTCTGTCTGTTTGCAGGTTTCTTGGTATGTATGCAGCCAATACAGCTGTTCAAAAAAAACCAAATTCCCTTTCCATCATTTTTGTGAGTAGTTGCAGGAGGAGAAAAATGTTCATTTTGGCTGTAGGGAGGAAGCAAGAAGAATTAAGTACGTACATGTGCACAACAGGTGCAGTGATTCTTGAAAGCCTTTTTCAGCATTGCAGTGCCTTGAACATCTATCTCTTCTTGTCAGTGTAGAGGAATATCACCTTAAATTTTCTTCTAGCAAAGGTTCTCAGGAATAAGTTCTACTGCTCCAGTGGCACCTCATACAAGGGCATCGCTGTCATGTGATAAGGGTGCTTATTCACTAAGTGAAAATGGCAACAGGCAAGAGATTTCTGGTTAGCAATTCTCTTCCTAAGACACATCCATGATATGCTTTTCCTTTATCCCACTGAACTGGAATTATTGTATGATGGTGCCATGCACGCTGATGCCCCAGGCAATGGGCAGGTGAGAGACACAGAGGCAGGTGATGTTCTGGCTGAATTCCCCTTTCAGCTCTGTGTTATGGTCTGTTTTCACAGCACCCTTCATACCACATAAAGAAAAAACATTGAAATATGAGTGTTTTTATTTTAACTGCTCCTCTTTGGATACTTTCCCTCCTTGTACGTTGAAGGAAAATAAGAGAAACATTTAATGTTAAACAAAAACAAAACCACATCCTGTAAGTCGGGCTTCTGGACTGGAGGAGAGGCAAATCAAACAGTCAATAGAAAGATTGTTGTCTGTTTTCTATTTAATCTGATGATTTGCACTATTTTTAATGGCTCTTAAATTTTACTTTTGAGGCAAAAGGCCTTTCTAGATTTCATACACAACCTGTGTATATTTTAGCAAGGATGTGAAAAAATGACAGTTGTAATATCTTCTTTTTTTTCTTTTTTTCTTTTTTTTTTCCCTCTTTTTCTCTTTTTTCTTCCTCTTTTTTTTCCCTCTTTTTTCTCCTCTTTTCTCCTCTTTTTTCTTTATTCTACAATATGAAGATCCATAATACTTTCATCGTAAGTCACATGATCCCTCATTAAGGATTTTAAGAGTAGAAATGGTAAAGTTTCTGCTAATTTAACTTCTCACTGAAGCTATAAACTGAGGAGTGGTGTTATGAAGGAGATGAGCATGCCTCCTGGCAAGTTGTGATGACACATTTGTTTTGGTTTGCATATTTTGTATTTGGTAGATTTCCTGGGATTTTTCTTTGCATATAGCAAAGAACACATGAAGGGCACATGTATATTGCTCTATTTATGCTGGGCAACTGATGTGGTTATGATTCAAAGAGAAAAGCATAACATTGCATTAGTGACACTGTACATCACAACTACACTAAAACATAGGTTTTTCAGAATTCTTCGATTAATTTCAGTTGTCAGAGATATGATCCATGAATGTTAAGAAAATTGAGGTAATTTTGTGAATCTGATTTTATAGTAGATGCTTGAACTGCCCGGAGAGTTTGTGTGGGAAAGGAATTTGAAGATGGAAATCTTGAAGCATGCTTTCTTTTCCTCCTATAGAAATCAAATCACTTTAGAGAAAGCTACCTTGGCTGAACCATCAAACTGTCACAACATGGAATGCTGTTGTATTGCCACAGGAGTTGTAATGGGGGTACCCAGATGGCTTCCTATTAATAGGCTGGGCTAAAGGTCAGATTATGTTTTGTGATGGGAAAAGTGAATCATGCTTATGTCCCTTGCCCAGCTAAAAGTATATGGACCTGAGGTAATGAGAGAGCTTAATTTCAGTGTATCTAAATTGTTTTGTTCTGGGGATGTGCTCTCAACTACCTCTTCCCCAGTTCTTCTCAAACCTGGAATTTTGACTAAGGTCTGAATAAGGCACTCAACTGAGAAACATGGTCAAGTTCCATCTAATAAATTCCATTCTACTTTGGGAAAGAGATTATTGCTAAGCTTTCTGCATTCTTAATGTTGGTCAGTTGTAGAGCCAGATCTTTCCTTCTCATACATGTCTTTGCAACCGACAGAAATAAATAATCTTTTACTTTTCTTGCCTCAGCAAGAAAAAGAAAAGATGATTCCATGGGGGGCTGAAGCCATGTAAACTACATGTCTTTGTCAGCGTGGAAGAGATGATAGCTCAGAAAAGAAACAAAACATAAGGAGATTATAGGGGCAGGCAAGTGAGAGACAAAAAGGAGATGTACTGACCTTGTTTAACTTGGAAAAGCTAATTAATAAAGAGGAAAATCACAGTTCGGGATTCAGCCTGAAGGTGAGCTTTCTCTTAGGTGATGCTAATTAACAGTCTGAGGTATATGTAATATTAGCCTGAAGAGTTATTATTTCTAGTAGAAATAAGTGGATCTAGACTGCAACATGTCAGTCCAGTGAATCTGTAGAAAACTTGTGAATAAATGTGCTGTTAGATTCTTTTCTAAGTGAAAAATCTGTTCTTTGAGGAGTATGAATCAACCTTTTCTATTCCAAGATAAGAGCAAAATGAGCTGAAATGTGACCTTTGACATGGCTGTAAATGAAGAAAGGGACTTACCCAATTAATTAGACAGTATCCATCTACTGTAGATGTAATGATAATAACCCGCCGTTCTGTTAAATCTAGATCTGGAAACAAGAAGAGGTAAAAAGCCATTAGATGTTATCAGGGATATTTTAAAGGGCTGCAGAGAGGGTGAGGTTGTGCCTCAAGGCAGACATCACGATCAATTTGCTGTTGTAATTTTCCATCTTTAGGGCAGCGATCCAAGCGCTGTGCCCAAAGAGAGGGCTAAAAGAAAGTGTGAGTTGGATAGGGGATACGTAGAAGAATGCATGATCGTGGCCTAATTTCTATTGGTGATATATGTTCTAAAGAATAAAATCACAGAATCATCGAATATCTTGAGTTGGAAGGGATCCATAAGGATCACTGAGTCCAACTCCAGGCTCCATACAGTACCACCCAAAAATCAGACCCTGAGAGCATTGCCCAGATGCTTCTTGAACTCCAGCAGTCTGGGGCCATGACCACTGCCCCGGGGAGCCTGTTCTCTCAATGAAGAACTTCTTCCCAATATCCAATCTGACCTTCCCCTGAATAAGCTTTTAATTCAAAAGATACTTGAAGCTCTGTGTTTAAGGTGACCTGCAGTGGTGCTTTCATTCCATATTTACCTTGTGCTTAGATGAAGAACTTGGTTTGCAGTGCCTTTCCTCCTCAAATGATGCTCACCTCAATGAGAACAGCTTGTGACAAGACTTGCTGCTTGTGTCTGGAAATAGCTTAGAGAAGGCTAAGTCCACAGGGCATGTAGGGTGGAAAATGGTGAAAGATGTTGGGTTCCCGTTGGAGACAGATGTGCTCTGAACTTAATGTCTTTCTATACACACATTAGCCTCTGCTATTTAACAATTGTTTCTTCTTATTTGTGCTGTGGTAAGTTCAGTTCACTGGTACTCTCTCTCACATTAGTGTACCAGTCACACAAAATGGTCATTAACGTACTAACCAAAAGGGGGCTGTCTGCTGTCAGCTTTCTTTTTCCAGCTACAGCAGCAGCTACTTGCTTTTGTGCTAAATGTTGAGTGCTTTCACTTTTACTCCAACATCTACTGAAAGCAAAGAGAAAGTGGCATTATACATGTATGTATTCACATCCTGCACTGAAGTTCTTTAAAATGCTTAAACACTTTCATCGTGTGAAAGCCAGAGCTGCCAACAGAATCAGAGGGCAGAGGCAGGGGCAAAAAAATCCTCCGAGACAGAATATCTCATGTAGACCTCAGTTGTACTCATAGAAAAAAAAAAAGCTTGAGCTACCATTGAATGCCTTCACGCAAACTGTAGTAATCCTGGAAAACCAAACAGTGAACACCAAAATATTCCCTTTTCTCATAGTTCTGAGAAAATAATAGAAGGAAAAATGCGTAGCCTACAACTCCTTTAATTTTAGGAAGCCTATTTATTGCCATATCTGTGTAAGTCCATGTTGGATGTCAGCCTATGGAAGGAACAGTTCTGGGAAAACAATAAGTACTCTGTGGAGTGTTTTTGGAGTACTCTAGGGACATTGCTTCATCCTTCCTTCTAAAGAAGAGTAATCGGTCTGTGTCCTTAAGATATATGCTTGTCCTTTATCAGTCTGTGTCCTGCCAGTAATAAGCAGAGGGAAGGACATAAAGCAATGATGTCACCTCATTAGCTGGCAAAGACGGGCTGAACACACTGTGTCCACTTTGAGAAAATTTTTAGCAACAGACAGGTCAGATACAATTGTCTTCAACAGTCACAAAGTCTGTAAAGTCTTTCAGATATTTCACACGTGTCTACTGGGTGAGTGATGGATATCAACTATGTAGTTTTAGCTTTTCAAACTGTGGTTACATTCTGTTGAATTTTCCCAATCCTCTCCTCTTAGGCCATGTCTTTTAGGCCATCTTAATTGAATGTAAAAACAAGTCTGGGCTTAAAATATGTCTGCGCTAGAAAAATATCATGTTAACAAAGCAAAAGAACTTCCCTTGTAATGTGTGTGAAAGTGGATTGGCTGCTATTGCAGGTGTGCATTTCATCATCCCAGACAATCTGTACCACACTTCCTGCAAGTGCAGTAATGAGCCAGATTGTCTTCAACCTAAGTGATGTGTAAGAGGAGGAAGAGCAGTTAGCATCATGTTTTTTTTTTTTTTTCTTTTTCTTTGTACAGAAAATATAGGAAACTGTGTAACAAGCTGTAGCATGAACCATTAGAATTACTGCCTTATGAAGGGTCTTGGTGCAGGCAATTTAACTTAGGCACAGTTTGGACTCCCAAGTTCTGCCTGATTCAAATAATGCCAAAATAGTCAAGGGCAGGAAAATTTGTGCTTCCATTCTACCAAACTTTGGGATGTGGGAGCTCAGGTTGTTTGAGAGTTTAGGTAGAAGAAAGCTGAGGAATGTTTGCTGAACCTGTGTGCTCTAAAGAAGCTTTCTCAAGGTTTGGCAGGAGATTCCTGTTGCTCCCAAGTCTATCTTCTGGAACCTGGAAATGTGAAAGCTCTCAAAAGCAAAGAATGACAGAGTGGGATGGTCATTCCTGCAATAGGGCTAGAGCTTTGTTTTCTCAGATAAGTTCAAGGCCATGTTTGGACAGTACAGTGTTATAGCATCTCACTGGAATGCAAACCACTGAGTCCAAACAAATGTATTAGCTAATGAGCTTTTTGCATGATGAGGTGATGAACAAGGTGCAAGTACCTATAGAAATAGAAGGGTTAGTTATGGAGAGAGGAAGGGGTTTTCTTCCTTAATATATTTCTAAGTCAGGAATATTTATTCTATTTATCTGAGTAATCTTTGCTTTAAAACATATTCACAAGAAGTTGCCTGGGTCTGAATGGGTGTAGCATTGCCAGGCCTTCAACAAGTTTGAAGGCGGCCATATTGCCTTAGAGAAACTCTGAGCAGCCCCCTAGCAGAAGTGAGCTTGGTCCATCCTTGTTTGGCACATGGCTGCCGTGAGCCCCAGCATATCCTGGAGAGACCCAGGGAACCTGTCCTTCACCCAAAGAGTGATGAGGGAGAGCCAGGGACATCAACAGGGTTGTGTCAGCACTACAGAGGAGGCTGAGGTACTGTGGCAGTTGTGGTTAGTGGGGTGGGTTGTTGGCAGCCATCCTGTGGCTTACAGCTCTCCCCCATTAGTGCTACAGGGCTCCTGCACAGCAAATAGTTGTGCCTAATTTTTTTAGAGATGAATATCAAAAGGAGCAGCTGGGAAACATTTTTTAGACAAAAATATGTATCTAAAATGCAAACGCCCTATGCTGGTATTGAAAGGTAGGATCTCCTACATGAATGTAACTGCGTAAAGCCCTGTTTTGTAACTTTTTTTTTGTAACTTTGCCCTCTGATCACATGCTTCCCCAATTTTTTTAACTGAAATAGGTGTTCACCCTTACTATTCAGATTTTGTGTTTATTCTTCAGCACAAGTGAAGAGTAATTATATTTTCTTGTCTAACACCTAGGCTTCCTGTTATAAAAATATCAGTTGCACAACACCTGTGAGTCACTATTTGCCCTGCTAATAAATGTTCTAACAAAGCAGTATTGAACTGCACGGAAAATATCAAGAGTATGAAAATCTATTGTGTCAGTCTTTGCCATGAAAGCGGTCAAATTACTAAACCAGGAGACAGAGGCAAAAATGCAGAGGCCATTAATTATCTCCCTCACCTGCTGCAATCTTCCTACAGAACCAGGTTTGTGAAAGGCCATGTCTGTTATGCAGCTCCTACTGGAATGACACCATGGCGTGATGTGCTGCCTGAGCCCCTGCCTGGCTCTGTGGGTCTGGGTCAGCACACACACCATAGTCTGGCAGCAAAATGGGATATTGAGAAGACCAAGGGGGTTCACCAGAAGCCATATTTTCTAACTACATGAGTGGCCACTTCATATCTGTCTTCTTTCCTCTGAAACAGAGTCTTTGCAAACAAGAATTCACTTTACAAGCAAGAATTGTTTCCTCCTGCACAGCTGAAAATATCAGTTTTTTCATTAGACATTTTAAGCTCCAGTTGCTTGAGAGTTTAAATACAGTAGAAGGCAGAATTACAATAAATCTAAGCTTGAAATAAAGTGAGTTGTATTATAAAATGATTTAATAATCACCTAACAATTACAGTCCACAACCCAACAAAAATAGAGGAAGTTCTCAGCATTCCCAAATTTATATTTGTCTGATCCAAAATTCAAGCTGACTGCCATCCTTAGGAAGGATGGTGATTTTGGTAATTACTTCGAAGCAAACTCTATGATTCTGATGAATCTACTGCTTTCTACTTGCTCATTGTGTATGATGTTGGCTGGAGAACTCCTGTAAATGTCCCTAAGGATGGAGTCACGCTGTGACCGTTGTCATGTGCTCAGCAGAATGACTGAAAGGCATATGATCACAGGAGAGAATTGCTCTGGTAATGACCTTGTGTCCTCTGGCTGGGAAATGTGGTGACATTTAGACTATGCTGACAGCAATAGAAGAGCAGAAGAAGGTGAGTTCAGTATCTCAAGAATGACGCTAGAAAAGATAGACTTATTGAATTGTGTTATGATAAATACAGCAATGAAGACCCATAGTTTTAAGTAATGAGAAAGTAGAGAAGTTAGTGTGAGAAGAGAAAGATACAAAAGATACAAAAGGCAAATTCAAGTGATTTCTTGATTCCTGAGGAAAGATGCACAGACGCATAATCACAAATTTTTCATTCCTTTGTTTTTCAAGTATTTCAGTGGTGCAAATTTTGCCCTTTGACTGGTGATAACTGTTAATCAGTCAGAAAAGTATCAGAGATTAAATTGACTCATTGGTACTCCAGGATACAGAGTTCTTTACAGAAGTACATAAGTTCTTTACAGAGAGAGTGGTGAGGTGCTGGAACAGGCTGCCCAGAGAGGTTGTGGATGCCCTGTCCCTGGAGGTGTTCAAGGCCAGGTTGGATGGGGCCCTGGGCAGCCTAGCCCAGTATTAACTGGCGAGGTTGGTGGCCCTGCATGTGGCAGGGAGGTTGGAGATTCATGATCCTTGAGGTTTTTTCCAACCCTGGCCATTCTGTGATTCTGTGATACGTGGAAAGGGCAGGAGAATTGTAAAGTGCATTTGAACAGAATGCTTCCTCAGTTAGTTTTGCTAAGCAGAAATGTCAGATTTCCTTGTTTAAGTTTGTATTTAGCTGATGATAAGCAGTTAAACTCACCTGTGCTGTGTTGTTTGTGGTGACACAGAGCTCAATCAAGTCCCGTGTGGACATTTAATGTGGATTTCTTCATTTCTTTGAAAGCAAAGCACACATGCTGTAAAGTACTACAGAACTCAGCATCGGAGCTGCAGCACATGAAGTTGATCTGAATCTATTTGCAAATTTGCCTCCCCTGAGCGTTATCTTGCCCTACAATCTGGGCACAGCCACAACATTTCCTAATCCATTGTATTTTCAGTGTGTCCACCATGCCTGTTTCCCCACTTCACAGCTTTTAACAATACAGTCTTTGTTGATGAGCAGTAAGCTGTAAATGCAAATGAAGAAAGTGCTGCTGGCTCTCACTCTCAGGACACCATTGCATGAGGTCCTAGCAGCCTGAGCTTAGGTTTGGGTGTCCAAGCTCAAAAGCTGCATGCCAAGCTGGAGCTCCACTAACAGCACTGCTGCAGCAGTGAGCTATTAGTGGAAGGTCCCTCCACAACTACATTTCTAAAGCAACAGTGTAGAAATGCTATAAATAAAAGCAATGTATAAATAAAAGCCTCCATAGTCCTAAAAGTCAGAACTGCCTAGGTGGTTTGCATATAATGAAAAAAATGTTGGGATCATTTAAAGTAGCACTGGTTTCAAAGTCTCTGAGTATATGGAAGTCTAATATTTAGTCATTTAAAATAAAATGAAATGTGTACAGTCAAAAATGTGTGTTTCTCATGGTTGTTACTTAGACAGTGGTTGCTTTTAGCTTGCAATTCTGTTGTAAGCCTTTTGTTAGAAGAAATAGCCTAGTAAATTGTAGGGTCATATTTTTCCGTGGTTTGTTGGTTAGCACTCAGTTCAATAGCCCACATAAACATATGCTTCACTGTAGGGACTTGTGTAAGAGCTGCTGAGTTAACACATAGCCGTGTCCCAGGAGATCACTATGGTTAGATTAAGAGGGCAGAAAATGGTGTTTGGGTGTGACGTGTACTGTTGGTGAGCCTCAAATTTTGTGCATTCACGCTGACACTGGTCCAGGAACAGGCTGGGCATTACACCGAGGGCTTTAATGCTTCACACGGTCTTATCGGTCCTTTTCAAACTCACTTAAGGACATCCATTGCTTAGATGGTTAGTGGTGTGGGCAGTTTTTATTCCTTGGCTTTAACTTCTCCTGAAAGTAAATGGGATTTTCCATAAGTCCATTTTTGGTAAACACTCAGCAAAAACAGAATAAAAGCCTTAGGGTTTTGCTTTGACATTTTATTCCTTAAACTACACTGCCCTGCAATACGTTGTCATTTTGTTGGATATTATATGCTTTGGAATTTGCTATGGTAAACATATCACCATAATAAATGTGGCTGAAGGTTAAGATCATTCTGTATGACATGCTCTGCTTTGGTTACCAGTACCATCTCAGGCTTGGTCTCTTTAAGAAATACTGTCTGATAAGGAAGAAAGGAAAAAACACTCACAACGTGTGCTTGGACTTTCTTTTCCTAACTTTGTACTGAAGGAATCTGATAGCTTATGTGGAGATGGCATTTCAAATCTCCAGCCCACAGACTGATGACTTCCAAGATGATACTTCGGAAATTGCTGGGCTACATGCTCATCTTGCTGCCATGGCCTGGGCACGCAGGGCTCAGCACTGTCATGGACCTGAAACTCTGGGCCCTCAAATTTGACCTGCTTCATATTAAAAACCACTAAGGTGAGGACTACAGAATAATTTGGTAAACCTTTCTAGATTTCCCCTAAGAGCTTTAAAAAAAATTCGAGTTTTGGTTACAGAAGTCAGCTAAGATGAGGAAATCCACCCTTGTTTTCACCGAAGCTGCTCTGCCCTCACGCAGTGACAGTAGCTGTGTTCTTGTGGAAAGCTGGCTGTTGCATCTTGCTGTTGAGCCTCAGAACTTCAGCACATGTACAGACCTGTCTTCAACACACCCGTAGTGGCTGTGCCTCACCGTCCCAAAAAGAGGCATTTCCCCACGAAGGCTTGCTGGGCTCAGCTGGAATAGTTCAGCTGAGGCTATCCACAGTGCTGTACTACAGTCCAGAAGACAATACCAAATAAACAGCAAAAATAAAACGTTCAAGAAAATGTCTTGTCAAGACACAGACTCAGGGAATGCCAAAAATAACCTTTTTGTTGCCAGTGCTGAAATTCTCTCAACTCTTTTACATCTGCAAAATGAGCATATGCAAACTTTGGAGAGACAAAGGCAGTTAAGTCTTGCGCACTGCTCCTGAACTGGATTCTTTGTCAGAGAGCCACATGCCCTAAGGGCATCACATATATAACATAAAAGAGAAAACAACCCTACCATCCATGATCATCCATCTTTAGGTCTGCAATCCTAAATACACGCTTCTTTCTGAAAGCTATTTTGTAGTCATGAGCTTCCATCTTAAACACTGCATTTTTCTGGGCACAGCTCACAGTATCCTAGCAGACATGCTGATGAGGAGAGACAGTATAAACAGATCACCTGAACAATCTCTTTATTTGAATGCCCACTCCATTTCATACAGATATTTGAATCAAATTCCTAGTCTATGTGAAGAGGAAACTTCCCCACTTTTCCAAAACTACTTTTGCAATGTGTTTCCTCTCTGATTTGTTTTGAAGGTACAGTTTGAAAAGGAGGCTCCAAATCCCAATTTAATTATAAAGGCACGGGGCAATAAAGATGATGCTTTACACTGGGTCAAAATTATTGCTGTATTTCAGGATTTACTCTGTAAAAGACCTCTAAAGTTCCAGCAGATGGCACGCACTCATCAAAGCTTGCACTGTGCGATCATAAATACTGCTCCAAGCAACAGCTGTCAGAAAGGATAAGACAGCTCATGCTGAGCTTGAGGAGCTAAAATAATTTGTCACGAGAGATTCTCTTATGCTACACTTGATTTCTGTAATCTCTTAAACATACTACAGGAAGTTAGTGTGTCTTCAAAACTAAGTTTCTTTGCTTTTTCAGGGCACAGCCCAAGTCATTTTTTTCTTGAGACTGTTCTCAGTAAAAAAACACGAGCAGACTTTGGCCAAAGTAATTCTGCCAAAGCAATAGCTGTGATTAAAGCAATCTGAATATCTGGCTATAATAAAAGTGTACTGGCACTAAAGAAAACTAGGAACTCTGGAAAAATAATTACAAAATGAGTAACGGAGAAGAATGACTCGAAGTTTCTTGAACAGGATGCGTTTTAAGCTAGGATGTGCCATATGCTGAGAGAAAAAAAACATCTTTTGTTAAAAACAAGACAACATAAACATTCTGTTTGTGAAATGAATAAATATATTGTGCCAGCGAACAGATATTATCTTATACTAAAAGACTTGCACACTGAAGTAGCAGTTTTCACCACTCAGAGATTGCAATGGTAAATTAGCTTATGGCTGTTTAGAATTTCCTTTAAGAACTCTTGGAGAACAGCAAAGAAACACCATTATCTGTAGCAGCAGCAGAATTAACATCTGTTAGGAGCAAACTGGGACTTTCTGAATTTCCATATACTAATCCAAGCCCTGACATTTTCTGCATAGACATTCAACTGTTTTCCTGCAGTCTCCTTAGTAGTTGCTCTTTGTGCAAACAGTTTCTGACTCTATCCACAGTACTTTCTGGAAGAGAGATTTCCCACACAGGAAGTGCAGAGAAATGTTTTAGAACAGAATTAGTGCTTGGATTCAATGCTATGTGCTGGCCCACTGACAAACATCTCATGGAAGAGAATGCATTTTTTTGTGTTGGCTTCTTTTTATTAAGTTTATCTGAAGTCTAGTCAATCTTGAATCTATTTATGTCTTCTGCAGCATTCAGAGGAAAATGCTGAAAATGTGGAAGGTCAGCTCTCTCAGACTTCAGCCACTGGAAGTCAGAGAGGAGCTTTTATTTTTATTTTTCCAACTTGATTTTTCCATTTTTTTCCTCCTCATTAAATGTGTATAGTAAAACTTAGCACTTTTCAGTTCTTGGAATACTTTATATAGCTTCTAGACTCTCTCTCTCTCTCTCTCTCTCTCTGGTACTTCCTTGCTGCTGTCAAAGGTACAGGGAACTTTCAAAGCAGATACCAAAAGCAATAATTTTCCTTGGTTTTTGTTAGTAACTAGTTAATATATACATTTGATACAAAAAAAGAAAATAAGCAATGAAGATGGGATCTTTATAATAGATCCCTAATAGCATCTAAAGGAATGCTAGTAATTGTGTTCAGATGTAGTATAAGCATATTTAGTGGTAGAGTTGTGATGCACTCATTCAGCCATGGAAGTTTATCTGCCCACTAAGTACTTGCTCTGTGTAGTGATGTGGTCCAAAATCACTGGCACAGTTCCTTTACTGACAAACCTGTGAGAACTTGAGGAAACCTGAGGAAAAAGTGTTTCAAGAGCCATCACTCAAGAAATAAATTCACAGGAAGAACTCGGAGCTTGCATTTAGCTTCCTGTCATCACGACAAAATTAATTCATACTGTCTCAGTTGGAGCTCCTTGTTCAGTTCTGCGTTTCTGCAAACACTGGATTATACCTATAAAAAACCCCAACACTTCACTCCATGTTGTCCCAGCTAGCATGCCTAGGAGCTGCTACCTTTCTGATCCTTGCCCAATCTAACTGATTTAATAATCTTTCTCGGTGTTCTTGAGCACTATGTTAATCCCCAGTCATTTCATAGCCTTTTTCTTTGTGTTACCTGGCACTCCCCAGGTAGAAGCAAATGCAAGGTCATGATTTTACTTGTCTCTGAGTTTCTGAGCATGTAAGTAGATAATTTTTACACAATGCACATTATTATATCCTTTGCCATAATAATAATATGATTCATCTTTAATTCTATTACTCTTCATCTCAGTCTCAGAACATAATTCTGAAGTAATGAAGCATGCAAGGCAGTGTTCCCAGGTTGTTACGCTGCTGTAAAGCCCTATCAGAAATTTGGCATTTAAAAGAACACTCCACACGTGCATCATTACAGTAATAAACTATCATATCTACAATGGTTACTGCATTGTGTGTTTTAAAATTCCTTTTTTTTTTCCCACTTTAGCCTGGGTGATAGATAGACTATGATCCCTGTGGATGGAAATGCACCTTGTTTACTCCAGACAAGAAACAAGCCCAGCAGCTCTCCTTCCACAGAGAACTGATAGTCCCTTTAAGGTGCAAAACTTTGAAGTTTACTCTATCTTTACTGTGTCGTAGTAGGATTTTATTTTCTTAGGTTGATTAGGCCTGAGATTCAGAATCAGAAAAGCAGAAATAGTAAATGGATAGTGCCAAAGCTTCACATAAACATGTCAGCACCAAATTTAAAGACTTGTCAGAAAGAGAGCTCATAGCCACATCTTCACTTGATGTGAATCAGAGGACCTAGCAAATAGGAAGAATCACAGAAACTTCGTCTCCTAAAATGTGAAATATATTACAAACTCTGTCTCTTAAATCCTACAGCTAATCTCTGTTAAGGGCATATTATTTCACTCTTGACATACTCACAAAAAGAGCATGAAGCCTTCCCTCATTTGCTCCACTTTGTAGAGTGGTCATCGCATGCAGATGCAGTCGGTACTTGGGGATCTTTCTGGTAGTTCTGCAACGAAGGGATTTCCCATCAATTCACTTTTGCTTTAGTAAAGCTCTGCAGATGTTCCCTGCCCAGGACTGTGGAAGCTCTCTGAATCCTGAGGTCTGGAAAAGCACATTTCTCATTTTCTTGGGAACTGGAACTTAACCTCTTTCTGTCAGCTTCTGTCATGCCACTAAATTATAAAATTAATTAATTTGCTAACAGTGTACACACTCAGCCACTCTCAATGAGGTGTTAAAACCAGGTTTTCATATGAATGGGTTTGAGACACCCCAAGAAGAAATGGCTGCTTGTAGTGCCTCAGCTGATGTGGCTCCTTGCCCCTGTCACAACAAAAAACACATAGGTGTCATCTCAATTTCTTTCTCCCCCAGCTACCTGGAACTCCCAAAGGTAAAACAAAAATCAGGATTTCACTTGCCTTTGTGTTTCTAAGTCTTCACTCACATTACTAGGTGTAAAACACAATCATCTTCATTCTAACAAAACCAGCATGATTCAGTATGATCTGCTGATTTCATGTGGTTGATGGTGCAGGGTTCCATGAGAAATGAACCTTCATTCACAGCCTCTCCATAAAGGCTCATTTACTTTTCCATAATATGTCACAAAGCGCTATGTGCATACATTAGTCAATCAAACATTAAACAAAAGAAAAAAAAAATCTCAGCTCCTCAATGGTATTTCTGGAAAGACGTGCATAAAACAGGTAAAAAAGGACTGTGTGATTTTTTTTTTTTAAATTATCAACTCATACTTAATTTTCTTTCCTTCTGCTTTGCAACAGCCCCTGAACTACACTCTCCCCATCATACAATTAAGCTTCCTGAGCCACATTCAAAAGCTGAAGAAATCGTTGAATTTTTGAAGGTAGCACATTAAGTCATCAGAAACGTTATGCTACCTCCAATAGGGTTTTAAAAATGCAAACAAAATGAACCTGAATTCAAAGTTTGCAAATTCAGATAGGCAGTGAAGATTTTTTTTTTTTTCCTAAATGACCTCAAAGAACAATATTTTAAAACGTCAGAAGACAGTGATGCATGTTACTGCAAACTAATTTGGAGAGCAGTAGTGTTCGCTTAGGCCACTCTTCCCTGCAGGTTCTGTGAGGATGCCTCTAGTCAGCTATTTAGATCTGATTATGTTAAACTTGGAGAATGTATACTAAATGCTAAGTTGGCAGAAAAAACATAGTTGTAAAAGGATTCAGGGAGAAAACTCCTTCTCCTACTGCAAAAAGCAAGTCATGCTGCAGGGTGTTGCTTATATCAGTCCCTAGGTCAAATCAGACTTCATGGTCAAATCAGAATTCATTACTGTCCTGCAAATAGCAAGGAAAACCCTACATAACACAGTTAAAATTGAATAGAAGAGCTTAGTGAGGGGCTTAAAATAAACCCTTTGTTAACACAGACGAAGCATTCCTTTAGTAGTTGGGTGCTTTTGCATGAGAGCTTACCATGACACTAGAAGGAGGCTGGTACTCAGTCCATGCTACACAAGTGTTAAGGCAGATAATCTAGACTTCTGGCATTCAACGAATGAAATCTTTTGCCTTAGTGATATTATCCATAAGTTTTTCTAGTCACTGATTGTTCATCTAACAGCCTTGGCGGACTCTTTCCTGCAGGGTCAGGTGATGACTGAGGTGGAACAGATCTGTCAGTCAAAAGCACATGCCCCAGAATCAATGGAGTTATACTAATTCTCCTGTATTCCAAAGAAGAGATACAACCGTACACACCAAACATTACTGCTAACAAATTTCATTTAGGGTAGACTAAGCTCTTGCTTACTTCCATGCAATTCCACTGGGTGACAGAATGAGCTCAGAGGGTGAGTACTCATCAAAGTTACTATATATCAAACAATATCATTTTTGTCATGACTTTTTGGTGACAACATTTGTAACACCTGTCTCAACATTAGATAATTGAGTTTTTTATTTTGAGGTCAAGCAAACTTTTTTACCTTTTTGAAAAGGCCATTTCTTCCAGGAACAATTGAGCAAGTGCTAACATTTACGTCTGCTGCTTACTCATCACTTAGAATAGAGCCATGCTTGGTTTGACAGCAAACATGCAGCTCAAGACGTGTTCCTAGAACCTAAATCATGGCTGCTACATCCAGAGCTGTTTTCTCAAGAATAACTGTAGCTGCCCATATTGAAGTAATTGCCACAGAAGGTAAACCAGTGCTTTATTCCTGACATTCCAGGAAAAGAGTGCTGTTCCTGTTACTAAAAGTATTGCTAGAAACCTGAGTTACTCTGCTGTGTAAAGCTTAATATACCCCCACAAGTTATCTTGACAAGTCTCAAACAATTGATTACCCTGATTTGATTGTCTTGCTCTAAAATAGCCATTTATTATACTAACAAGAGCCTCTGATCTAAGCAGCTCACCATCCCCCAAAACCAAAAAGCAAAAAATTCAAATTAACCAAAACAGACTCTTATACTGAAAATTACCTGCTTGATTAATTGGCACAGCTGGAGTACATGCAGACTAAACACCGTCTCTGCTAATTTGCCCCGTCCTCAGCATCTGTTTTTGCTAGCCTCATTACGATCTTTGTCTACATTTTTCATTTAAATCACAAATTATTCTTTCCTTGTGGTCTCTGCTTTAGGTTGATGTCAAACTGGGTCTGCGTTCCAATGAGTGATTGGAATTCAAAGGGTATTGTCACTTCAATTGACACTTTGACACATTAACAAACACTTGAATTCTTAACGCCTAACTTTTGTGAGGAAATGAGTTTATATTTTGTAGCAAAGTGCAAAAAGCAAATAATCTTTTCATACCCTTATATATAGAGCCTTCAATGGGAACGTGAGAAAGACAGGAGTAAAAATGAAATATAGCAGCAGACTTTCACAGAGGGAGGTAAAATAAAGCCTAAAAAAAATGTTTGAAGGAAGTAGGACTGAAAACCCCAGAGGCACTGAAGTTTTAATGAGTTGTTTTCCTACATTTTTACACAATTACGCGTAATAACCAGAAAGCGAAACAAACAGCAGCTTAAAAATTGCAGAGAAATACATGAGCACTATAACAGGCAAAATTAACTGCAAACGTTCAGGTAATCTGAAATCAAGTGCTTTTGGACAGATTTTGTTCTTGTGCAGACTGTGGGGATGAGGGACACTGGAAAGAACAAATGGCTAACCTCATGCTTACTCAGGAAAGAGATTGCTTCCTTCCTCAAAAGGTGATAAAATTGCAGTTGAGTTCTGTTGCTTGTTTCTATTAATGGGCGCATGTATTGCCTTGGCAGAGCAGGCAAAAGTACAGATTGTGTTCACTTTGGGACATCTCTGTACTCATAAGGTGAATAAAAATCATTTCTTTGGGCTCAGAAAAGTTTATCTTCTAGGAATAAGTGCTGCCTCAGAAGCACTGGTGGGCTGGGTTAGGCAGAAGGTCATCCTTGGTGTTTGAAAGCCACTCTATGCATCTAACTTGTGGTATGAGCTGTTTCACATGGCTATGCATTTTCCAGTATTTGCTTTATGTTTTTACAAGTCCCATCAGTGTTTTCCGGTGCCTGGAGTTGGCAGAAAACAATATCTTTAATTTGAAGGCCTCGGTTCTTACGGTTCTCTGTGTGTCTATTCCACAGCTTAGCTGTTTGGCTGCTTGTCGTTAGGACATATGAAAATAACAAGCAGAGTTTATTTGTATTACAGTGTTCTAGCTTCAGTGACATTAGACTAAAAGAAGTTTTGGTCTGTTGTGTTTCAAATGAGCATTCAGAATGCTTGGCTAGTTTGAATACCCATGGAAGCTCCATGCAGTGGAACAGCAGCTTATTCAGCAAAGGTGATCATCAGCATGTTTGAGAGATCACATCTGCTGAAATGTCTCTTGTGCTGTCTCATGATACCTATATACAGAGGTTCCACTAACACAGAGCTAATTCACTGAATTCAACCTCAGGCTCAGTTCCTAAGACCCAAGTCTACTTCCATGATTCAGAAGTCAAGCAGATTTTCATCACCTGGTAACTGGATAGAAAATTTCTGGAGCGAAACATTGATTTAGTCCTTGCTACTTGACGCTTCTCTTACCATTCACAGCAGATTTTATTTTTTTAGTGTCTTCCTTACCCAACCCCCCCATACCCTACAGCCTCCAGAGCCTTGTCTCTGGTCTGGTGATAGAAATCTCAGTGCTAAGAGCAGTGCTAACAGTGCAGATGCTTAGATAATTGTTCGTGTGGTCCCACTTTATATGCAATTATATCCACTTGTCAACACTTTTTGTAACATGTCTGCACAATTAACTTTTGTGTGTGTGTGTGTTAGGTCCTTTTCTTTGAAAGCAAAATAAAAACACAGCAATTACATACCAGTCAGAATATCTGTCCTTGCTGGAGGTTTCCTTGCAATCTTGAAGAGCTGGAGAGTGCAAAACTCATTTTTTGCACTTCAGAGAAAAACACATGGTTGGCAGTACGAAGTCCCTGGAAAAACAGAAATGCCTTTAAAGAGCCTTGTGCCATCACTTTCTTCTCTTCTCAGTGAAGCTTGGATACAAGAGTTTGCTGTAACATAGAAGCTCTGGGTTATCTGAGAACCTCAAGCAGGGCTGGATTCAGTGCACCTGGGATGTAATCCTGAGTGGCAGCTGCAGGAGCAGGCCCACCATCCCCACACCTTGTGAGCCTTTGTTTGGATGCTGATAGCCTCCAAGGGCAAGGAGTACAAGTGCCAGCAAATACAGTGACAGCGAATGTCACTGAGACACAAGTGGGAACAGAAATAAGCCTTGGGTACAGGATTGCTTCTGCATGGGAGGGTTTTATGGGCAACAGGGGCAGGGAATGGTTTCTTCTGTTGTCTGTCAATTAGGAAAATGGTGTTTAGAGTAGCCTGCAGCAAGTATTTGTGAGGTAGCTTTTCTACTGACACTGTGAAGCCATAGGTGTGGGAAATGGGAAACCAGACTAAACCTAGTCTGGAAAGACACGTGGCCTGAGTGGCAGTAGGCAGCACTTACTGACCCACCCTAGTTCTGCCAATAATTTGCTACTTGAAGATCTTCTAATATTTTCTTTTGAATTGCTTTCAACTGCCCATATTTCAAAATTTCGGATGAGTATAAAATCAGCCCTTGGTGAATATAGGCCCAAATAAGTGCTGCACTTATATCCAACATACAAGTGAGACTGGAAGTAGTCCTTAGTTGCAAAGTTTAGATCCCAGTCTCCTTAATTCTGTGGCATGCTTCCACGTGTGATTTCATGTCTCCGTGACCCGTGTGCATGATCACTACAGATGCTATTTCATTCTTACAGCACTTCAAATAACTGTACGTTGTTCTCTAATTCTTATTTATATCTGATAGTTGTGTTTGCAGATTTTCAAGAAGTTATGCCACTCATTTGAACTGTCAGAGCATGCACAAATATTCTAATTTGCTATTCCACCATCAAAAGCACATTTTACGATTAAAAAATGTAAAAGGTACAAAATCTAAATCACAACAATTAGAAGTCTCCCATGTCTCTTAAAAAAACATATCGCCTGATATATTTTTAACTGGCACTGCTATTTTACCCAATAGGTGCACTGGAAATAAATGCCATTTTACTTTCAGTGGGAACATCACAGAACTATTTTTGTAACTCTCTATCAAGAAACTTTATGAAGACAGTGAACTGTGCTATGTATAATAAAGCATTGCTTTGTCTCTCTGGTGATGCTTTAGCTTGCTGTCTCTGTGGCAGTCACAGTGATATGCTCCAGACAACCCATAGTGGGACAGTATATCTTGATTTAAAAAGTAATAGAGCATCCAAGTTTTGTTTATCACAATTTTTTTAGGTCTGTAACCTCAGTCTAATACTGTTGATGCAGATTTGTTTTCTTTTTTTTTCTTTTTCCCTGAAGTCTTGCCCTAAGCTAGCGTAAGACCAGGTCTCACAATCTTTTTCTTTTTTCCTTGATAATAAAAATTGCATTTTAGCTGTTCTTCTGATATTTCTCATATTTAAAAAGATGGCTATAAGGTTTGTGGAAAGTGTTTTATTTGCAGCAGTATTTTTAGTGGGTTTGTTTTTTTTTTTTTTCCCTCGAAGTATATTTAAAGGTTTTGTATATAAAAAATGAATCTATTGCTAATGATTTATCAGGCACTGAAAAAGTTTGAAGCATCTTTTTCAAAGGCCTGCACTCATGTGTATCACTCAAATATATATATATATATAATGTATGTATATATATATATACACACATATACGTACATATATACATGTATGTTTTCCTTTAAACATTACAAATTCAATGAAACCAAAGGCTTTCATGAGGAATGTGTAATGTTCTGTTTTTTTTTTCAGTAGCTGTTGATCAAATCTCATTAAAACTTGGTTGAAAAAGATTCTTTTGACTTCTGCATTTTGTTTATATTACTAGAAAATATTAATGTTGAAAAGTTTTGGGAATCCTACGCAAAATATCCCGGAATGGATTGTTTTATCAAATCCTCATTTTTAAACTCTTTATTTTTTTTCTGGATTGGAATTAAACAAGGTATTAACTGCATTTTTCTGGTAACATAAACTGCTTGTCAGCCATCTTTCCTGTTTCAGTGGACAGCTGTGATCTCCGGGGAAATCAGATTCCCTAGGTCATGACAGTTAACGCATGAAACAGTTAGGGTGTCCTGTGAATTCACAGTGTTTGTAGAGAGAACTCCAAAAAGTACCTTACTGGCTATACCTTTAGAAGAGATACATCAGATGGTAACATTTCAGACACCTCTCTCCTTAGAGCAGTAAAGATACGGTGTTTATGAAATGTGGGAAGGAATGGAATATGCATCAGATTCCCTAGTTACATGTGATGGAAATAATTCAGGCTTTCCTCTTCCTTTTGGCATCACGTGCTCTAACTTTTACTTGATTTTCGTTTTTATTCTAGCGCCAACAATATGCCGAAGCAAGTAGAAGTGCGGATGCATGAAAGTCATTTGAGTCCAGTGGAGCACAGATCTGGGAACATATGTGTGCAGTTCTTCAAGTCGCTCCGCAGGAATCTGCTCCTGACTCTTACTGTATTTGGTAAGCTATATCTGCCTGTCCGGGTGCTTTGAGGATCTGTATTTGTTGGTGTAAGACCACAGCCCCTTTCTATGCTCATCTGCTGTTCTAGCTGAACAGTCAGACAGTAAGTAGGACACCTTTAGGCATTGCCCCTCTAATTCAGGTGTGCAAGGTGTTATTAACACAACATGGAATGAGTCCACACAGCTGAGCTACCTGTCATCTCTGGTTTAGAATGGAATGTAACTGAAGTCCCAAGGTGGGTCAGATCAATGTCATTCAGTGAAACCAAATGCAATGCAGATTTTCTCTCCGTTACTTGAAAAAGGAGAAAAACTTTCAAAATTTACTTTTTCTCATCTTTTTATCTCTCAGCTCACACTGCTGTTAAGGTTTTTCCACCGCTCTGTAGCTGTAAGCCAGCGCTCAGTGATCTCATCCTGAACGTTACCTCTGGTTTTAGCAGCTTCCAAATATGGAACAGTCTGACATTTTATTGTGGCCCCCTGGCTCTTTGCCTGGCTCATTTTCAATGAAAGCCTAACAGCGTAACGCAGCAAATTCACAGACATACTCTATTTTGTTATTGTTTGAAAGACTAACAGCAGCTGGTTGTGAGCTACAGATTTCATAGTCGTATTTTTAAGCCTGCAAAACACATACTGCTGAAGTGTTTAGACAGAGTGTTTGCACTGAATCATCTTTAGAAGGTGGCTGATGCAATTCCACAAAAGTTTTAAGTAAATGTATATTCTGCATCATATCAAACTGATACTACAAAGAGTATAGTTGCTGCAAATCACAACTTAAGCTCTGATGTCAAATTTTGTTACAATTGAGCCTGGGATAAAAAAAGACAAAAGCATGCTGGATGTAGACATAGAATATCCATTTATGAAGACCCTGATTTGGAAGTAAATGTGTTCTTTTTTCATTTAGACAGGGCTTTAAATCTCAGCTCCAAGAGAGGATTTTAGGTGTTCTCACAGTACACTTGTGATGAAGAAATTCTTTGTGGTAATGACTATTAGAGTGTGTTAATACCATGAGAACAGAAGGATGCAGTCCATCAAAGGGAGGTAGCAGTAAATTAGTACTAAGAATCAGATTTTTCTTCAATCAAGTTTTCTTCATGTGTTACATTACAGACACTTTAAAGGATGAATAACAGCTCTGTAGGAGTAATTTCTGTTTTGAGTAGAAAAGTGGTGTCTGGCTGCCTGAAAGATCAATCAGGATTTGGAGGGAAGCTGGAATTGACTAGGTCTTTTATTAGCTTAATTCCCTAGTTTGCTTAGTAGTGTGCTGATAAAATCAGAGATGACCACGTTACTAGTAAATGACTGATGTTCCCCTCCAAAAAGCCCCAGGTCACCCTTGAATCTGTTTTCCTCTCATGACTATCTTAGCTTTCCTGTAGGGCTTTTCTTAGGCTGTAAAATAGCTACTTATGCTGTTTTGCTTTCATGCAGTGTCATTCTTATACTAAGAGTAGATGCCATGCTGAGAAGAGTCCCAACCCATTGAATGACCCTGTGTGCATCACTACATCTCAGTGCCTTAGGTTCGCCTGCATGTAACTCTCCCATAGTGTTACAAGGACTATACAGTATTATTAAACCTCAATAATATTGTGGGGAAAATACAATGCAGAAGCAGAATAACATATTAGGTGCAAACTGAGGACTGTTTCTCTTTAGTTGAGATATATGGTAAGCATGTTACAGCTGGTATCAATCAGTGGATTATGCCTTCCAGAATCAGTCTCTCTAGCAAAAAACAACCACCTTCCATAGCTATTTTTCTTCTAGGCTTTTCTGATAATCAATGAACGTGGATCAATTCATGTATATTTTTCTTTTCTACTTACTCTCTTTTACTTTCCTTTCAGGTGTCATCCTGGGTGCATTATGTGGGGGTCTTCTTCGTCTAGCAACGCCTATTGACCCTGACATCATCATGTTAATAGCCTTCCCAGGAGATATACTTATGAGGATGCTAAAAATGTTGATCCTCCCTTTAATTATCTCCAGTTTAATCACAGGTAAGATCTATTAGCCATAAATACTTTAAGGTGCTTGCTACAGAAATCACCTGGTTTGCTTTGTGTGTGTGTGATCCTGTCAGGGATTTTGCAGTTGTAGTGTGTATTTGGAGTTAATTTAATTTACTGACTTTGATAGATGCTCCAGTGAATTTGTCTTCAAAAATATGCTGACATACCACCTTCCTGAAGATAAGAATTTTCTTAATGTGTTTTTTCACCTAATTCTCAGATTGAACTATGTGAATTAAGGTGTCATGACAGCAGAATGCCTTGCCTTAAATCTGTGCTGTCATCCAGAACGTGAACAATATGCAGCAGTGTAAGCAAGAGTTGGTATGAACTTTTTATTTTTTGACGTCTCCTGCACAGTCAAATGGAATCTCAAACTATTCTCTTTAAAGTAGCAACAGCAGGCATTGTTCACATAAGATTTGGAGGGAGAAGTTTCAGCGAGAATTTCACAAAGAGAAAAAGTAGGCAGACATTAACATTTACAAATTATACAGCATTTCCTATGATGCTTATTGAATTGGATATTGAATCTCTGTTTGTTTGTTTCTTAAAAATAAAACACATGCAGGACTGTCTGGTTTAGATGCTAAAGCAAGTGGCCGATTGGGAACGAGAGCCATGGTCTACTACATGTCCACCACTATTATTGCTGCCGTGCTGGGTGTGATTCTGGTTTTAGCTATCCATCCAGGAAATCCAAAACTCAAGAAACAGCTTGGTCAAGGGAAGAAGAATGATGAAGTATCTAGTCTGGATGCTTTCTTGGATCTGATCCGAAACCTGTTCCCTGAAAATCTAGTCCAAGCATGTTTTCAGCAGGTAAATCCTACTCCTTTAGAATATCTTTTACAACTTCTTTTATTGACCAAGTTTGTCTACAGAGGTAGTGATGCTATTCAGACAAAGAATGACAGAAACAGCGATGCAAAGAGAAATACAGGTCCTAGGACTTGAGCAGGTAAATGAAAGAACATTATTTGTAGTTGTTTTGTTTAGTAATTATTATTTAATAGATATTTTTAACATTATTTTTAGTTTGTTACCAGGTAATCTTAAAAACTTTTCCTTACTTTTTGTACAATATATAAGGGCATGAATGATGGCTTGGTGCTGAGTGACTTGATGACTTACAGAGTCTTTCACACCCACTGAATTTGGTCTTAGTCATTAGCTACAAAGTTGATGGCTTTATAGTGCCCAGCGTATAACGGCTGAATGATCTTCATTCAGGCTGGTTGCCATGGGAACGTACTCTGAAACCCAACTTCCCATAATTCCCATAATATCAAGAGATTATAGTCCTATGTGAGGATAATACACTCAGGTGGCTGGTCCACTCACAGGTGGGTACATCAGGCCAGGTTTGAGGCACGCTGGGAAAGTTGGATGTTAGACCCTGTGTTGCTTGCTTTGTACATAAATTTTGTCAAAAAAGCTTTTTGCCAATATTTAATAAAAATGGCTTCACTTGGAAGCATGAAGGAAATAAGAGCTCAGCAAGCCTGCCTTTCTCAAACAAATTTCTTATATGTGAGCTCCTTTTTCCTAAAGCTAAGCTGTTTGGCAGTAATGCAGACTTTTTTTTTAAAAATGAAATAAGCTGTGTTGCCAAATATGCCCTTAAAAGCTCCTATGTGAAATGGCACGAGCTGTGATTATGGCTGAAGAGAAAGGGGGGGGAAGACAGAAGAGGCCGTGGGGGTGAAAGAACAGAAGGCAACCTAAGATGCCAAAAGGACATGAATTTCTTCACTTCTTCCACAGTCTTCCACATAAAAACACATAGTCCTTGGGGGTTTAATGAGAGAACATTCTCAATATTTCCAGATCATCATGGGAATGTCAGTCATGTGGTCAAACTGTGGTTGGCCAAACACCACATGTAATGTGAAATGTGTTTTTGCAAAATGGAGTGTGGGGAGTACAGGGTACTTGTGTTTTTTTCTTTCTTTCCCTTGTTTAAACTATAGAAGAGAGAACTAAATTTCTCATCTGCTGAAAGTGGCTGAATACCTTGGCAAAAGGGAAAAAATATGGGAGAAAAAAAAATTAAGCTACCCATGTAAAATAGTTTTCTTAAAAGCTTAATACTGCTATTTCAGTGTGCGTAATATTAAGGTTTAATTCACTTCATTACTTCCAGATGACCAATTCCATCATTTGTTTCTTAAGCCTACCAATGCAGACCCATTTCAAAGCCTATAGCAATCAATAGACAACAGTCCTGGTAATTTCAGTGGCACATGAAGGACACTCCCTTTTGATCTTATAGCCTTCCTAAGTTTCCTCTTATCAGATTCCAAATTAATTGCCAATGCAATCCTCTGTCACAAAGCTACTTCTCATTTGCAAAGTCAGTCACAATCCTTTCCACACTGAACTTGTCTTCCTTTAGTCCTTAACTACCCAGTAAAGGAGTTAGGAGGAAAAAATAATTCCTTTCAATGCAGACATTTATGCAGAGTTTCTACACAAGCAAAGTTTCACTTAAAGTTTCCAGGTTGCCTCAGGAGGAAGAATATTCACAAAATTCTTGCAAAGGTTGTTTTTGAAGCATACACAACAGTGATATTGTGCAGCAGTGATCCCAATGGGAGTTCTACAAACAATTAAGAGATTAAATTGCAATTTTGATATAGCTCATCTGGCAGCTGAACTCTGAACCATCATGGAATTTCTGTAGCTGTTGATTATTTTTTTTTTTTTGGTCAAGAAAAGAAATTCATAATTTATAATAAAAACTGCTATTCCAGAAGAGGTTTAAGTTAAGCCACGACAGAGAAAAGGGCGATCATGTTTAAATGACTGCAACATTCAAGTAGCTTTTAGGCTTCAGATATTGTTGTTGGAATCTAAACTGCGTGTTAGTCATGAGGTTGTAAGTACTATGACCACATGCAGTGGAAGGCTGAGGACCTCTATCTTAATCAACTGTTGTGGAATTTGAGTGCTTTGATGTTTTAAGTTTAATTTCTGTGACTTCACTCTTACATTTCATCTACTTTACAAAAAAATATATATAGCATTGATAACGTTTCTCAGATAAATTTGAACACTTGAAAAAAAATTGAAAACAGGCAGAAATTGATGGTTTCAGGACAACTGAAGAGTTTCTCAAACAGGAGCTGTGCAGGTTTTCTGTCTGCAACCCCCTCTCTAATGTAGACAGCAAGTTTGGTAAGGAGAGATGTAAGGTATGTTAAAATGGTATGTGATGTATCTGGATCATCATCTGTAGTACTACAATGTGCCATCTCAGCAGAAAGAAGATGCAAATGTTCTTGAAAGACTAATGCGTGGCTCTAATGCCTTGCTCAAACATATTTCTAAGAGCACAGAAAATAGGGAGCGGTGGGAAAAGTGGCAAAACAGTCATGAAACATCTGTCTCAGAGCCATGAAAGGCTCAAGGTGTTATCTAGGGAAAAGGCAGTCCTTTCACTGATTTTTCTTTTTTCCACCCTCATACCCCATTTTCTTTGCCTAGCCATAAACTTGAGCCCGTTCTTTCCTCACCATTCTTTCCTATCTTTCTCCTGACCCTTCCTTTCATGTGCCAGGAGAGGTCCACAGTCATTTAGCTACTGATGCCTTCTTATTTTAAAGGTAGTCAGATTTGATTTAGTAGTTATCTGGTGGTTTAAATCCTTCATTATGTGTTTATTAGAATGTTTTAATTAGAGAGCTCTGGGACCGTGTGCATTTCATTTTAAATAACCTCAATCACTGAGTTGGAAATATCATGAATTTTTGAGTAAAGTTAAGCATCACACTACAATAACTTGAGCTGGGCAGTCCATCCTAAATAACAAGCCTTACTGTAGAGTTGGTGCTGTGACTGATTTTAGAGATACCCAACTTTCAGTGCTAAATAATTTACATCTATGGGTAAAATACAATCTGTGAAGCACCATTTGTGAACCATCTGGACAAAGAGGCTAGCTATCTGTAAAACATTACACACTAGCAAGAAGGAAGGAATATTTGCCATGCTTTCACACCAGAGTCACAGTGAAGATTCCCAGGACTGCGTGTCATTTGAAACTATTGAAAAACAAACTTATTTTTGGAAGAAGGGGTAAGAGGTTGTGGAATGTGTGCCTAATCCTTTAAAAATATAGTTCTCCGGAGTTTCAAGTGAAAAGTTTTTATTATTTCCTGATCTCTCATATGGAATAAATCCAGTCTGTCTCCATTCTCATCCTCTCTTTTTATTGCCTTCAGATCCAAACTGTCACCAAGAAAGTGCTGGTGCCACCACCCATTGAAGAGCCACCTAATGTTACTGACTCTGCTTTTGCTCTGATGAATGAGACAGTGCGTGAAGCACCACCAGAAGCCCAGCTAGTCATTAAGAAAGGACTCGAATTTAAGGATGGCATGAACGTCCTGGGTAGGAAAGCTTGCCTGTCAAATATCTACATCATATGCATGATGCAGCTTCTAGCTGTGACTGGGTAGTCAGTGTTGTCTGATCTGCTCCTCAGTGCAAATTCAATCTCAACAAATAGTCATCATCTTACCTCCCGGCTTCCCTTGTTCTCTGAGATGAAAACCAAACAGTCTTGGTAGAACTACAACGATATCACAGAATCAAGTGAATTATTCTGGAATGGCAGCTTTACGGGAATTATTTGGAGTACAGTGGGGAACTATGTAGGAGGCATCCAGAATATCCTTTCATCACAGAGGTAGCCCATCTAGACTAATAGTAATGCATATTGGCAAAACAGTATGGAGGAGGGCTTCAAGAGGCTGTGCTTTACCCACTCTCTGATGAATTTGAACTCAGTTGTTTCTATTAGGTTTCTTGGGCAAGCTGAACTAGATTTTGGCTTGAAGCACAGCCTGAAGTGAGAGGTGGGGTGTGCACCGCACCACCCAAGAAAAATCCCAGAGAGGCTTGACACATCTCTGAGTCACAACTCCCTCTCTCTTTCATCTTGGCTGCTGACCTTTACCAGCTGCACATTATGAACAACTGCCATCATGCCATCTTGTCTGTACAAGCCAGCATATGGGGGTGGTACAAAGGTTTTGCCTATCTCCCACTCTTTCCTGAAGCACCTGTTCAAGCTGAGGCAAAGGCATGAAGGAACAAAGAGCTGCCACACCACTCTTACTTTCTCCTCTGTGCTTAGACTCAGTTTTATCAGCTCAGAAAGAAGTGATCCTTCTTCACTTTCTTTGTGAATGTGGGTGAAACTGGTCTCAAATTAGCCCTCAATTTGTAGTGCTCATCAGCACAACCATGCTTAAAGACTCATGTGCTCCGCAGCAGCATGTTCACAGGGTGAAGGTCCACACCTGTGTTTATAGGTACTGCCCTCACAGTGAGACAGCATGTGGCAGTACTTAAACCACTGCTTTATCCCACCACTAGGCTTTCACTTTTTAGTGGCAGATGGCCCCTTACAGACTCCTTACTGCTGATGAGCAATTCCTACTAAGCCAAGGATTGCTATGCCTGCAAACCACCACCATGTGTTGGTGAATTGGCTGGCAGAGGCAGCTTTACTTAGGCAGGGGCATGATACCAGTAAACTGACCTGAGGTCAGTTTTTTCCTCTTTGGGAAACAGCCTGCTTAAGAAGAGCTGGAGCTACTGTAGTGAGCTTGCCACTGCGGTCCCTATTCCTCTGCATCACTAGACAGAAGAGCTGCTTTCTTGCAAAGGAGCAGATTGGAATTTTGCACCATGTGAGACAGCAGCCCATTGGTCATGCTGTTACCATCACCTGCATTTTTTTTTGCTCCTAGATCTTACTTTGTGCTAAAATGAAATTGCATTTCTGATGCAAGAGATGAAGTACACTTAGTGTGAAATTTGTGCTGTGCTGATCCCATCAGAGATAAAATAGCTAGAAGGCTGAGTAAAATTCATACAGGAAGGAAATGAATGCTGTTAAAACTATAGTTTAGGTGGGATATTTACTGTGGTGTTTTGACTGATGACTCTCAAATGTTGCAATCATTTGTTCTCCATTTTTTCATATATATGAAGTGAAAACACTGAGGAATTGCCATCCAGGTTGCATAAACTGTGCAAACCAGGCAAATTCCTGCAAATGTTAGCCAACTTGACTTCTCTGAATAAAGCAGCAGCTAGCCTGGAATTGACAAAATGAAACCACCTACAAACATTTTCTGATGTGCAGTCTGAATTCCAGGAAGTTACTTGGTCTTTGACTAAAAAACTTTTCATTATTTCTCCATGCTCTGCAGCACACATACATGCACATCAGTGCTCTAAGTGACTCAGCAAAAATAAGTTGGTGCTAGACAGTGACCTTCTATGCAAGAGAATGGATACTTAAACACCACAAAAGGTTTATTACTAAACCCAGTGAGAAGATATGAGACAGAATGTCTTTTCCCAGCATAGCAGCAGCTGAAATCCATCCTTCAGAATTTTTTTAAAAATCCTTATTGGTTTCTCTTTAGGAATTTCCCATGAGTTCACACATTTGTTAAATACTGAGTTCATGTCATGATTGAAAATTTACCCTCAAGTGATGCCTTGACTTTCTAACCACCTATCAGTATCAGCTAATAATCTCTCTCAGGACACTGAAAATTGCTCAAAAGTGAGGGTTAGCTTTAGAGAGACAGCTTCAAAGAAACACATGACAGGTGCACGGATAGTTTAACGCTCCATGCTTTCTCACCTTAGTCATCTAAATTTAGGGAGCCCATTTCTACTTGTATTGAATCAATGATTAGATATGTACTCTCACTGAAACCATCAGCAGCAATCTGTTTAATGTGAATGTAATGGTTAAGCTTGAAGTACAATACAAACTTTCTCCTCCCACCCCCACCTTCTTAACTAGGCTACTCCTGATCTGCAAAAGGTACGTTCTCGGGTTGCTACTAGTATTACAAGACTGACTGGTCTGCAGGTTGAATCTGCCAAGGGCTTTTTTTTTTTTTAAAGCCTTGCTAAATATGCTGTTGGTCTCTAGTGACTATTTCAGCAACAAAAAACAGTCATGGTGTGGTGCTGTGTTGCCTCTCCTATTTGCTGGGGGCCATGAGGTTTCTAACAATTGCATTGCACTGGAAATATTGTGGTGATCAAGTCAATTAAAAAAAAAATTAGTTGACCTGTGAAGTTAGAGTGTGGTAAAGTACTAAAGGATATTCTGTAGAATAGAATCATAAAAGTTGAGGGTGAGTTCATGTTGAAAAGACCTAAGAAATGTACAGCACACTATAGTCACTCTGAAAAGTGGATTAGCAGGTAGCACGAAGACACCGACTAGGTGCGAGATCTTGCTAAAACCTATGTTTTTTACTTGCTTTTAAAACTTTTTCCTCAATAGGTTTAATAGGATTCTTTATTGCTTTTGGCATTGCTATGGGGAAAATGGGAGAACAAGCCAAGATGATGGTGGATTTCTTCAATATCCTGAATGAGATCGTAATGAAGTTAGTAACTATGATTATGTGGTAAGTTCAAAGTCCTAACTTCTGGAACAAAATAGGTAAATAAATTTCTCTCAAAACCCTATTACAGCATATAGTAAAGATAGCTTGTTAGTAAACAGTGTAATGAAATAATTTGGTTTTTAAAGACTTACCAGTTATGTCAGAACCAGAACAGCATTATTTCTGTATGCTGAACATTACTCAGGAATGATTTTGAAGTATTTCTGAAATTGGCAAGCTTTGTCCTTTGTTTAGTAAAATCCAAGACATGAAGGTACCAGCAAAGACCTTCAAATGCCACATTTATTATTGACACTCATTATATAGGAGGACACTAAGCATACAAGAATACCCTATGTTAAGAACCTCCATGTCTTCCTGGGAGGTTACAGAGCAATCAGAGTAATCCCAGAGTATTATGTATAAGGTGTAATTACAAAGAAGCCTAAAGACAGACTTCATTTGCTGTCTTCTGTAATAAAAATACTTCACCATCAAATAAAATTCCAGTGGTCTTCAGTGATGCATAGTTCCTCCCCCATAATTTCAGCAGAATTTGAGTTTTGAAACACCACAGCAGTAGAAGATGCCTGTCTTATTTTTGAAGTACACCCATTTGTAATAACGGGGCTTGGCTTGCCTACAAGCAAATGACTTACTCTGTGAAGACTAAGCTCTTGTTTATATTTCTGGAAGGGTACTGGCTCTTTCTTTTTTTTGGTGATTATTCTGAGGGATTCCCCCAGAACTGTTGGCATACAGCGCCAAACCTGGACATATCACACAAAACCAGTTTTTCAGAACACAAAAGTGCATCGCTACTTTTGGCATCTGTAACAATATAATGGGATGGAAGGTACCACAATAACAGCAGGGTGTCAAAGTCTACAGCTACAACAAATGAGAATGAGCCCAAATACAGCAGCCACAGATACAGAAATGAAGGAAAAGAACTACTTACCTTAGAAGGCCTCAAAAAAGCAGGAAGCTCTAGCAAAATACTCTTACCTCCACTGCCAACCCTTAAATGAGGTCTGGAAAGGGGTGGATCCTGACTCCACCCCTTCCGGTCACTCAGGTGCATTGCATTGCATGCACCTGGGCCCTGCCTTCCCACCAGGTGCTCAATCACTGCTTCAGATCCTGACTTGGCATTTCCACTACAGCACTGTACTACTACATTTGGTATCTCCACAGTCTTCCAAAAGAAGAAATAACCTTCTCCCAATATAATATGTATACAAGGGCTGATCTGAAACTAATACCAGCTATTTTATAACAGACCGTGACATAAGTGGCAGGTGTTGGTGGTATGGCAGGAGAGGTTGAACCTTCCCATAAATATTCTATTAAACTTTGTTGCTGTGTGACAGACGACAGCAGAGGGACAGTCTGGCAAAATGGTGACTGATATGGGAATGCGCATTAAGCAAATTGGTGGATTACAATCAGGGAAATATGTGTGGAGCTGAATATTAGCTTCAATTCATTGGAAATGATGGTGGCAACACTGAAATATCACAGTTTGTGCCAAATGAATCTCATGAATGCTCAGAAAGGAACAGAAAGTATACTGTATGCAAGTTTGCCAGAACCTATTGAAACAGTAAGATGCTGAAGGTGACAGTTTTCTGGATTGTATCATTTACCAGTGATGAGATGTACATGATGTCACCACTACGAACCAGAGTCACAATGGCAGTCCATAGAGTGGTGATGTGTGAATTCCCTTATAAAAGAAAATGTTCAAAACACAGCCCTCAGCAGGTAAAATGAGGTGCATCGTTTTTTGGGATAGGGAAGGAGTGATCCTTCTGGATTTCCTGGAACCCGGACAAACCATCAACTCTGACTACAACATCACAATTCTGACTAGGATGAAGGCTTGATCTTCTAGAGTCAAGCCACAGATGAAGACAACCTTTCTCTTGCAATACAATAACACCAGGCCCCATACCAGTTTGAAGACCGTGGAGCACATTGGCCTTGTGATCTTGGCTGTCCTACTACACACCAAGTTGTCCAGATTTGGTGCCTTCTGACTTTCATCTATTCAATCTGATGAAGGATGAACTGTGTGGGCAACATTTTCTCAGCAATAACACCATCACGCTATCACAGCAGCTGTGAAACTGTGGGTCCCCTCCTCTGGTGCAGATTTTTATGTGTTGCATTCAGGCTCTTGTTCATTGCTGGCAAAAATGCAGAGACAATGCTGGTGACTATGCTGAAAAATAGCATTTCATAGCTGAGAATTTGCTCTATCAAACAGTGCTATTGAGCTCTACGTAGCTGTTGTAGTTTCGATGGAAGTAAATAGGAGGCATTACTTGTGGAGTGACACCTATATCATTGGTATGTATCACCTACATCACCTATACCTATAGCTCATTGCTACCCGTGATTCATATGTGTCTCTGGAAATTAGTTCCTGAGTCACAGGACTGCAGTATGCCTCTTCCCTGAGGCTTTAGATGGACAAAGTTTGTCAAAAAGGGAGAAGGGTGCCTGAAGCATGAGTATTCAACATCATCAGTGTTTGAAAGGAAAACTTAAGCAAGAGACGTAGACAGGAACAGTGATGTAGAAATGAGCTGAACGAAGCAACTTGAAGAGATAACTTTTTCTTCCTGTTATGCTTCTGCTTTTCTTTTAGGGGATCTTGCCACATAAAAAGTTGTTTTTATTCACAAAGCCCTCCTACTTTTAGTAGTTACTGCAACTTGCTGATCTTGACTGTGCATGGAGAGAGGCAGCGACTATAGTCTAATAACACTCCAAGGACTAGAATTTACTCTTATTTCACTTAGCACCAGTTGGTACACCCAAGACATAATACCTTATTTAAATTATGAACTTTCCATTGTAGTCAGTGTTGCAATGGCAGGAAGCCATTCAAGTTTCAAGAAATTGACTGCAAATATTTGTTTCTTTTTACTGATGTGCTTTTTATTCCTATTTTCTTGACAAAGAGATTGGTTTTGGGAGTTCTACTTGTTCACTTCTGTCTAGAATTGTTAAAGAATTGCTGTGGCTAGAAGCAGCATTTTTTCATGTGTGTGTGTCTTTATAAAGACAACTGTATTTCAGAATTGCATTCTGTTTGGCTTGTGATATCCCTGCACAGAGCTGTGGGCACGTGGCAACTCCAGTAGTTAGCAGAGGCTCTCAGGAGCACGCCATTTAGCTGAAACAAATAATACAGCTTCCTGAAACTAGATGAAAAATGAGTTGTGAAAGTTAAATATTAAAAACAACTACTACATTCCTGTACAAGCCTGTGTAATGTTATCATATCCTCAAAGGATGTCATTCCAGGATCAAACACTTTTTGGGAAATGCATATTCCATTCAGTAGAATGGAATGAAATGAATTAGATATGGAATTTGCTGGAGATGGCCAGTGTTTTCAGAAGAGGTGTGAAAGCAAGCCACTGAATTTCTGTCACATCATGATCTGCATCTCAGTGTTGAGCCTGAGAAGCCCCTAGTCTTTCTCTGGCCTGTATTCTGTTAAGGACACATTTTACAACTTCATGCTGCAAAGATCAGCTCTGTCTATGTTTGTTCTCTTTCCCCAGGTATTCCCCTTTGGGCATTGCTTGTCTCATCTGTGGAAAAATCATTGCAATCAAGGACCTTGAAGTAGTTGCTAGACAACTTGGCATGTACATGGTAACTGTGATTGTGGGCCTTGTCATCCATGGAGGAATCTTCCTGCCTCTGCTTTACTTTGTGATAACGAGGAAAAGCCCCTTTTCATTCCTTGCTGGGATTTTCCAGGCGTGGATCACAGCACTAGGCACAGCTTCCAGGTACACTTGAGAAATAACAGCTTTATTTATTTTCAGCGGATTATAGGATGCTGCTTTAAGGTCATACATCTGCTGTTCTGACCTTCATTTTATGCCACTGAATAAAAACTTTTTTAAAAAATCCAGCCTTCTTGGAAGAAGTAGGTTACAACACACAAGGGATTTTTACAGAGATTGTACAGCCCACTGAGGAGAGCTGGGAGACACACTTTTAGTTTTCTTTTCTCACATAGACCAAATGACTTGTATGCAGTTACCTCTGTCCTTGTTTCACCAGCTGGGAAACAGTGATTATACTATTTACTTACCTTTTAAAAGCATGTTAAGGCTAGTCTCATTGCCCTGAGGGAAAAAATAGCCCTAGACTTCAGGAGAGAAATGAAAGAAATGGATAGAAGTCTCTGATGACTACTAGCTGCTTCTTGTATTGACTTATAATGGTAATAGAGATCTGCAGAGATGCAATAGGATTTGTGTATATCTGCTGATCTTAGTGAAGATTTCAGTGCATTCAAGCCCCTTTCCTTCTCTTCTGTGGAGGACACACGAGAGATCTTGGGAGCTCACAGCATATTAGGCTTAAACAGAATCTGGTTCCCAAGTTACTGTAATGCCCTCATTTTGTTCTTTCATCCAATTTGACTGAGCAAGGGGACTTCAGTAAAAAAAAACACAAAAGAACCTTGAATATATTAGACTCCTATGCATTGTTAATGCGGAGAATAAATTCTGCTTATGGACTTACCTCAGTATTATGTTTTGAATTACTGGCCAGACAGATATGAACCAGTTCATAGCTCCACAGACAGATGACCATGTGACAACAATCACCATCATACAAATCTAACCTGGTACCTCTGGAAGCTGCAAGTACTCTGTACACAGAGACCTATTAAGGCTCTCGGTTTGGTTGGGTGAGGAACCATGGAAGGAGACTATTTACTGTGCTATTTTAATAAAGAAACCTTGCTTCTGTGGTCTGCTAACGTGTCCTTGCTCACGGTGACAGAACTGGAGAGGGAAGATATTTATCTAGTCTCTACCTGTTGAGCCAGCCAGGGTATGTTGTGACACTGTTACCCTATGGCTGATACATATTTTGTGCTGGTGATCTGTTCTGTGGAAGTAAAGGTAAGGTGGCAATTGTATTTCAGAAGAAGAGTTATTGTACTGGGTTTTAATGTGTGTTAGTGAACTACGCTCTGTTCTGTTCCTCTTTTAACAAGATATGGGAGTGCCTTTACTGTAAAAGGCAAAGTGATGATGAAACTGACTTCAAAAGTGAATTGCAAATATTAGTTACTGAGTCACCGTATAATTTCATCCGTCTGCTATAAATATAACCTCTACAGTAACATATGGAAGAGCAATACTTTGTTTTTAGAAAGTATGAATTCTCTCTGATTTGGCTTAAAAGAGAGAATATTAAACATTCAATCAACTTCAATTAAAATAAATCGTAAATGCATGTATATATTTGTAAAGACTCTAGAACACAAGTGATTGGTGCCGTGTATCTGGCTTGCTGGCATCTATTAAAAACATCTGTTAGAAAAATCAATAGCAAAATCAATAGCATCTCTGCAGTAATGGATGAATTTTAGTGTTGGAGATCCTCTGAAATTACAAGGCACTAGAAACAATATACTGTAAGTATTTTTCTGAGAAAATATGATAGGTCTTTATTCCTTTATAAGCAAACTAGTATTTTTGTAGGGGCAATGACACCAGCATCAGTGGTACGTGATAGTGAAGGCCTTTGAGAAATTCTGCCAACTCAGATGAAGAAAAGCAAACAAACCACAGCAGATGTTCTTCAGCTTCTGTATGAGACATCAATTAAAACACATTTCTCAAGGTCAGGTTTGTTTTCAGAATGGCTTTTCAGGCAGCAACCAACTTCATTTAGTGGTGAACTTGACCTCAGAGATAATACGGAAAAGTGAGGAAACAAAACATGCTCCTGTGTGGGTTTCATACTTGTTGCAGCAAGCCCTTTGCCTGAGGCATGCAGACGTGCTGGGGAAGGGAAGTAAAAGATATTTGCATATACAGGGAAGGAGTATGTTCTGTTTTCAAGAGTATTTTTAGATGAAGATGTTTTATTTTGAACAAGTGAATAGAATAGCCTTACTGATTCCCACAGAGCCTAGACACTACGGATCAGTGCAAGGTGCTCCCTTCCAGCTGTCTTTCACATCTCTTCTTAAACTCCGACCATGTTTGATATTCTTTCCTGTCTTCCACTATCTGGGAGCTGCATGTGTTTTGTTATGTATTTGCCTACTTTTTTTTTTTTTTCTCTTAATTCAATAATGCAGCACTGACTTCTCCCTTCAAAGTAAATTTGTAATCAAACACATTTAGGATTTTTCCCTACGCTTGTAATTCTGTTCATCAGAAAACACTAGGAACTGGCCTCTTTAAGCAAAATGCAAGAAATAATTCATGAATGAGTCTGAAAGCTTCATCTACAATCTCTCAAGCTCTTGCCTTTCCTGAAGTCAAGTTCATGCCTTGGCCTCAGTCCCATCTCCAGCTAAATGTAGATTTAATTGAAACAACGGCCAAAACTTGGAATCACAGCTGAAAGTAGAAGCAGAAAGTAAACAAAGAGCAAAATTTCTGACTTTGTTTCCTCATATATATATTACATTAAAATGACGTCTTCTTTACTTATTTGCTTTCTCTCCTTCAGTGCTGGAACATTACCTGTCACATTCCGCTGTCTTGAGGAAAACCTAGGCATTGATAAGCGTGTAACGAGGTTTGTTCTTCCTGTTGGAGCAACTATTAACATGGATGGAACTGCCCTTTATGAAGCTGTGGCTGCCATTTTCATAGCACAGATGAACGGAATTGAGCTGGATGGAGGCCAGATAGTTACTGTGAGGTCAGTTTAAAATTACTGCAAGATTTGTTTCTACAGACAGTAAAAGGTGAAGCTTTCACTTGTCTGTCTTCTCAGTGGCTGTGAAATCCACTGTGAAAACCACAGATTTCTAGTAATGCTGTGCAAAAGAATGGCATATATGTAGGTCCTGGCTTTCCAGTGATGTTAATCTTTAATCTTTTGCAGCCTCAATGCATTCTAGTGGTGTTTGTACAGTTTTGCTGTTGAAGATGCTCTGTGAAAACTGCATTTTTTTTGTTCAATGCAGTACCTTTTAGTATAAAGGGATGCCCCAAGTGATACATGGGGCATTAACTTTCTAGAACGTATGTGTTTATATACATTGGAAGAGAAAAATACTCCTAAACATGTCTATGTCTTTGGGTTTTTTTGTTTTTTTGTTTGTTTGTTTGTTGGGGGGGGGTGTGGAAGGGGTCATTTCTGTGAACAGTAAAAAAAGAATGGACTCAATGTAAAAAATCCTGAGGGTGAGATTGCCTGCAGCACAATCTAGGTACTCTTGGACTTTTTCTCTCTAACCCAGAGAATGCTAGCTCTATTCTTTTGATATCAGCTCTTCATATTAAGGACTATCTCTGGAAGAACAAAGGAAAGTACCCATTCAAAATGGGTAAAAGTGATTCAGGATGGTTTTACTGTAATGGAGTTTTAAGGCCCATTAGATACGGTGACTAATAAGAAACAAAGGCAAAGTTATGACTGCTGCAGCTTTAGTTAATTTACAGTGGAAAACTTGATGAAGACACCAGGCGTAACATTTTGAGTAAAATGTAAACCACAAATGAAGGCTGCCAAATATGGCTTCTTCCTGTAGTTTTCACCCACCCACCTTTCTTTTATTAAGCCCTTTTAACACTTAAGAAGTTTCTGTGTAAGGATATATAATTCTGTGTTCCTTACCCAGCTGTACTAGCAGCAGTTTTTCCATTTCTTTACCTCCTGCCCAGGCCCCTAAAACAGTAAAAACAAGGTTTCTAAAACATTCAGTGATGCTTCTAATGAAGACAAGTCTATTCAGTATATTCAGTATATTCAGTATATTCAGTATATTCAGGTCTAGCCTGATAAATGAGAAGAGTAATTTCAGAGATGCCACTTCTAAAAACCAAATTATAATCAGGACAATTAAAGCCAGCTAAGCCCATATCTGAGTTATGCCTCCTCCCTCCTCTAAGGAACTGGCTCTAGCTCTGTCTGCTCACACCAAGTGAAGGCTGTGGTTGTCAGCTATGACTCACATTTGATTAAGCAGTAGGTAGTTTTGGACTATGTGGGAAAACTGTTCTCTTCCCATAACAGAACATTTCTGCTCCAATGTTACAAGAGCCTATCCTATATGACGCCTATCCTTCCAGCTGCCAGTACTAATGAATGGGAAGTTACTAGCTTTTTCCTACCAAACCCAGGATGTGATACTGGGGATATTCAGATAACCTGGATGTAAATTCACAATGACCTTATTAGTCTTTGCCTAGTCACAGTTACTTCATATTGATCGTGCAGATTATATCATCTTTGGGAGAGGGTGATCTCAGATATGGTGGTTAAGCCAGACTGTTCAGACCTGAACAGTGTCAGCTTCTTTCCCATGCAACCCTGTGCATACTGTTATGAAAAGGCCAGCAAAGAGCCTCTGCTTGGCAGAGCTTGGAAATGTTCTCTCACCAACTCAGGATGGCTGTGCCCAAGAAGATGACACCACATGCAGAGCCTGATGGCAGTGTGAAGCATCCTGCCTGCTGGAATCTGTCTGCAGGTTTGGAAGGCCAAGTTGCACTCTAACCCAGACATCTGATAAACACACTGTGACCTGGACTGTCCGGGTCAAACCCAGCCGTCTGGCAGGTCTAGATCAGGCTGACATCCTCATAGATTAGTTCAGACCTGAACAGTGTCAGCTTCACTCTTTAGGTACCATGAATAAATATAAATGAACCATCTAAGAATAATGCGTTCCTACTGATCACATGATTAAGCAACAAAAGTTCATATTTCTCTTCCTGCTATTTTCATTTGATTTTTGTTTTTGCAGTTTGACTGCCACTCTTGCAAGTGTTGGAGCTGCCAGTATTCCCAGTGCTGGACTCGTCACTATGCTTCTCATCCTGACTGCAGTGGGTCTCCCTACCCAGGACATCAGTTTGCTTGTTGCTGTTGACTGGCTATTGTAAGTTGTGCTGACTTCTCTGCTCAATGCAGAAAAAGAATGAAGGGAATGCTTGCTTGTCTGCAGTGCTTTTCAGCTATTGATCCTAGACAACTCCAAGAATCTCCTGCCAGATGAAGCAAAAGAGAAAACAGGCACGAACCATTTGATAAGGAAGGAAACACTGAAAGCAGCTTCTCAGGGGATAGAAATTGTTACAGAGCTAATAAGGTCCATTTTTATGAGCAAAGGATGTTCTTGTATGAGCCCAAGGATCATGCATTTTTGTCTTCTTAATAATGCCTCACAGATAGCAGCACAGCATATTATGATCAACAGCCATCTCTCCCCTGATATACTTGCACGTAGTAAAGACGTATTTTTCTATTGTTCCAGGAGATGTAAGTGTTCTGTACCACTTGTGCATTTCCTCCTCAGCTCCTCATTTGCAGTAACTTTCAGTCCAAGATACACTACTAAAACTATGCAAGAAGCAGAAGCAGTGTTGAGAATTTCAAGCTAAACCAGAAAATTATTTTCTTGTAATTATATCTTTACTTACTGAGAAAAATTCAAGGTCTTCATCAATTCTTCGACATTTCTTCTGTAGTGTATCTGTTATTACCTGTCTTTTCACTATGAGTTGTGAAGAATGGTGTACAACTCTAGATTCTGTTTCAAGGAGAAATGAAAGAATTACAACTTGGAAAAGCAGAGGAAAAAATTACTTACATATTTTATGTATAACTGAATATCATGATATCATGACTCAGAATGTCAAAGTAGGGCAGGGTTCTGTAGTCAGAGTGCAGCTGGCATAGAGAAAAATGTGATATTCTGTGGGTTTTAATATATTTCTGAGGTCATGATTGAAAACAGGAAAGTGTTGTAGACATCTGCAGCTGGAAAGAAGGAAGCAAAGGGAAGGGCATACTCATTTTAAATCTGTTTTTACTGGCTCTCAAAGCGGGGCAAATAGGTAGGTTTCTGCAGCTGGTAGGAGGATGTGCAAAAGAAGCCTATGGTTTGTTTGTTTTTTTAGGGAAATGTCATTTAAAAATATTCCTGTGGACTGAGAAGCTCTGCCCACACTAGCAAACCTCAGAGCCGTTAGTTAGCAGCAGTTATGATCCAGCAGTACGTGTTGCTTTTCAGGCTCAGCTTAGGTGTCATTACTTCTGGCTTATCCAGCACTGCTTAGAGAAATAAAAGCACCTTGCTGCGCAGCTGTAGAAGTGTTGAATATAAGTATAGGAAGCAAGACTGAGAGTAAGTAATTCAGAAAGAAATATTTTATGGTATCTTTCCAAAATAAATGCCAATCAGAAGAACCTTCCAGCACAAAACTTTGGTTTTGGATCCTTCTGGCCTAACAATCACTTGTGCAACTCCAGAGTGGTTCAGAAGTGAAAGACAGAGGAAAGGAGACAAAAGATGAGATGAAAAGCTCTAGTGTCCTGACACTACTGCTGTGAAGTTATGCAAAGTTTGCTGGTTAAGATACTGTGCTAATTAGCATTTGGCAAGGGCTAACAGCTTTGTTTTACATCTTCCAGTGGTTGTGTTGAAGTCTAATGAGATATGAAAAATAATGTTGCTTACGTTGGAGATGGTAAAGAAAGGCACGCAAGCCAACTTTTGAGCAGTCTGTTGGGCTCACAAACCCTATATAAGATATCTGAAACAAATCGTCATGAAAACATATTTTCTTTACATACAAACATTGCCTTCTTCCATTTCTTTAGATCATGAAATAAAACTACAGCAGTATTTATAGCAGAATGTAGAGGAGAAAGTTAAGAAAATCTTTGAGGCATTATGAAAGCCACTTTTCTGGAACAAGTAGAAATATTTTGGAATAGTTCAATTTATAGCAGTTGAATGGCCTACTGTATGAATTTTTCAGTATTCCCAATGAAAGGAGCTATCAATTGATTTTACAATACTGCCATCATCTGAAACTGCTGTCTTACCAAAAACAACTTTGCAAGATTTGGTCATGGTGCAACACAAAACTGACTTTTGACTGGCTTTAAGCTTGGCAGTTTTTCCTTCAAATAGGAGCCAAAAGGTTTCCGTATCGATTTCTTCTCAAGTCTCTCCAATATCTAAAGATTAGGTTGCTAAACCTTTCCCCCTCCCACGCACACACACAAAGTGAGCTCTTTCACCAGGCAAGTTTCCCAAGATTTCACAACCCTCACAGTTTTCTCAGTTTGAAACTAAGCACAACGCAGCAGTGACATTTAATAGGACAGCAATTATATGCCAACAGCTGCAATGAAGCAAGCTTCTTTTCCTCCAGCTAAAAGCTGGCTTCTTTCCAAATGTGAGACTGACAGGCTTAACAAATATCATGGCACAACCTCAAATACAGTGATATTTTGCAGTGAGGAAAGAGGAATTAGAGAAAACGGGCTTGGGCAGCCAATCCAGTATTTTACACATCTACCTTTGTTCAGTAACTCTGTTACTGACTTTGAGTTCTGACTTTGCTCCATGGCTTAGTTCCAAATTCAGAACATTCAGACTTACTCTATATCTAGGTGTTATGAATCAAATGAATTGAACTGAAAAACACAGGAGCTCTTTTCTACAACAGCTAAGAAATAATTGCCTAAATGCTAAACACATCACCAACTCTCTGTATTAGCAGGTGTGCTAAGATTTTAATGTTTCTAAAATATAGTAAGGTTGATATACAAGGTTTTCAAGCTTTCAGAGAGCAGGAGAACCTTTTTTTTTGCACATTAGCATACTATATACATGCTATTACATTAATAACAAGAGGGCCTGCCTAATTCAGTTCTTCTTCTTTCTGATCTATATAAGCAAGCTTCCAGTTCGTATTTATGCCACTTCATGGAAATTAGGCATTAATCCTTATCAGGTTTTTCAGAATTACATTGCAGCAATATCAAAACACACTCTTACCAGATGCTGAGTTGGCTTTTGAGAGAGAACTTTGTCTTTCCATTATTCCTCTCAGGGTCTGTTATGAAGAACACAGAAGTAGTTATGTTGGGCAGGTGACTAGACTGCAACTTTCTGATATTAATTTTGTTTTCAAAGTTCCAAGAAGCTGGAATTATTTTGTTGGTTATTTTTAACAAAAGAGTAAACTCAGTCTTACTTCTCCTTGGGTGTTCTCTGACCCCAAGGAAGTCAGAAGCACTTTGCTGTTCATTTCTGACAGCTATGACTTTGCCTGTTTGGTTGTAAGAAAGTTTCTGGTCTACATCAGCTCACTTAGTGTAATAATGCTCAGTAAGAGCGTGCAGTTTGTATTACAGAATCTCTTGGCTAGTAACATATGAATATGGGCTGACACTTCTGGTCAAATGACCCTGTCAGAAATTGAATCATGCCTCAGTTATATTTGTGTATTCTCCTCTCATTTTTTGGCAACGCTTATATTATCTCTCCCTTGTCCGGCATCTTTCAAAATCTAATGCTACTCAGAAATAAAAATGAAGCAGAGGTTCTTGGAGCACTGTATGGGAGGGTTCAGTACATTTGATGGTCTTAATTAAAAGTGACTCTTTAGAAAGTAATTTTTTCCTATTCTGTCACTCTGACAAGGTTTGAAACAGTTTTCACAGGCATGGGGTGAGATCTGTAAAGCATTTAATTCATGTGAGACAAAACTGGAAGGATGTTGTTGGTTTATCTTTTTGGGGGGAGATTATTAGACTTCTTATTTGATGGAATTAAAAAAAAAACTGGGGGGAGCTGCTTCAGCTGAGATATAACACCAAAACTGTTAGCTCTTCACATCTAGGTGGCAGGTGTAAATGATTTCAAAACGTGCAGTGCATCCTATCTGCAGCAGGAAAGACAGCAGGAGCACTCAGTCCTGCAGTTTTCTGTAAGAACATCTCCCTTTTTTGAGAGGTTTTGGGCAGAAGTCTAAAATGAGGGAAGATCCACAGCCGTGACCTCACAGCTGACAGTCATGCTGTAAATAGGAGACAGGAGAAAGGCATCCTGTCTGGAAAGTGCTAACAAACATGCTTCTTTGTATTGGAGCACATGGGCCTCCGCTGGCACACTGTGCAGTGAGGGGCACTTGCTACTGACATGCTGCCACAGGCTCATCATTTTGTAGGCTGTGACCTGTATTTGGCTGGCTCATCCACTGTGTGCTGCCATACGGTAGTGTAGGCAGGCATGCTGCCATCTGACAGATGACCATCTGTAAAGATGGTGCCAGCAGAGGAGTTGTGATGGCCTGAGCCATCTCATGAAGACGTTTCAGGCGTTTAATCCCAACAATTTTCTCACTAAGAATAAGGGGAGGGGCTGTTTGTTAATCCATTCCAGCAATCACACACTTCATCAGATCCAAAATCCTTTTCTCTGACTGTGTTACGTACCCTGATAAATTCAGATTAAACAAAGGGCAATGATGTGAGTCTGGCACCCTGACTCTGAAACCTTCAGCTGCAGAAGTAGGCGCCAGGGAGATCTCAGCAAAGCACAGCTCTGCAGTTTGGCTGTGTCCTTGTGCAAACTCTTTGCCAAAACCCATGAGAATGAGCAGCTGGGCCATGGGAGTTAGCACATCCTTCCTGCCTGAACACGTCCTCTGGAAAGGCAAGTTTTTTCAATTTCACTTGAAAGCTACCATCTTTCTATTCTAACAGTGCCATAAATCTTCTGAAATAAGTGCAACAACTGCAACATTAACAGGGCTTTCAGGCCTTTTTCTTCCTCTTGTGCCATTCAGCCTCTTCCTTTTGCTTCTTTTATAGGGACCGGATGAGAACATCAGTCAATGTAGTGGGGGATTCTTTTGGTGCTGGCATCGTCTACCACCTTTCTAAGGCAGAACTTGACAGCATTGATTCTCATCATAAAGAGCACGAAGACATTGAAATGACCAAGACTCAGTCTATCTATGACGACATGAAAAATCATAGGGAAAACAACTCAAACCAGTGTGTTTTTGCAGCTCACAACTCAGTCATAGTAGATGAGTGCAAGGTACCTTTCACATTTATGGATATTGAGACATGTATATAGCAGTGCATGCTTTGTTTTATTTTATTTTTTAACCTGCATGTATTCTTGAAATTGTTCCGCAAATAACATTGTGACAACAAGCTCCGTGAACCCCAGAATGAGTTTGAGCAAAAGATGATTTTTGCACTCTTCGTAAAAGTTGTCGTTTGAGGAGAAAAATCATGTACATTGTTTACATATCAAAAGGCAAGACGCAGCGTATTATGGAATATGCCAAGACACAGAAAATATGGCATCACCTTCTGTGGACATTTACCTAATTTTCTTTGGCAACAGAGAACTTAATTGCCAACTTCAAATGAAGGGTGTCTGCAATCCAAATACAGGTGTTGTCGTTTGCTGATTGCCTTCCATGATATGCTGTTCAGAGATGGACATATTGAATGCACTTTAGCATCTGAATGCTCCTGCACTCATACAGCATGCTTACGCTTTGCTTCCATCGTTCCTGGATCATTAAGACACAAACATCATATTTTCTTTCTAATCCTTGCTGTAACTAACATGGATTGTTAATAGTGATAATAATGTCATGATCAGAGCAATGTGAGCTTGAGAAACCCCACCGGTTGAAGGAGAAGACAGCTGGGGTGGTTAATGGCTAGAAGTTTACAAAGCACCCACCACTAGGACAGGGCAGTTTAGAATCAAGAGAGTTTTTAAATGAAAAGGAGAAGAAAGAAACTGTAACAAGCTAGAAGTTTTAATTTCTTTTGAAATTCAAAATCTTTTGAAAAATTATTATTTGTAATTTATTTTTCTAATCTGATCCTCTACATTGTCTTTGACACAGTGAGCCTACATCAGCCATTTAACCAAGAAGATTCTCTTGCATCTTTTAGATGCCACAACTGAGCCAGTATCTAACTGTGAATGCTTACAATAAGTCCTTTAGCAGATAATCACATAGATTGGAGAGAAAGTTTTCTTCTAGTCCTTTCACCTGTCTGTGGCCTGTCTGGAAGCATTCTTTAGAATACCCTTTTTTTCAAATGCTTACTTCTAGATAACGTCCGGCCAAACCTAAATTGCTAGTGGACAAAGTGATATTGAATTGGGGAAAACAAAACAAACAAACAAAATACAACAAACAACAAAAGAAGAAGGAATTTACTTGAAAAGAAATATCTCAACATTTTTTTGATTAATTTCTTTCAAAATTATTTATTTTGGAGAATATTCAATTTTCACTGAGTTTAAGACAAATACAGTTAGCATGGATCATTCTGAATCAGGTTGATGGAGCTGAATACTCCTTTCCATCTCTCAGAGATCCATGCCAAGCTAGAAACTAATCACCTTTGATACAGTATTTACTGTACTTTCTTTTCTCCTTCAGTTTCTCTTCTGATTCCCATCAGTTGAGTTACTGTTTTACCTCAAAGACATGGACTCATGGTGCAGTATAACATCCTAAGTATGCTCTTTAGTAGAAATCTGGGACCAGTAACTTATGAAGTATTTTGCCCTTTTTTTTTTTTTTTTTTGAATTGTTTTATGGGCTTTCACTTTGCACTTTTAAATTCATGAACAGAGCCAGGGTTTACTGGATAGGGCATAAGACTGACTTTGAGTGGGTCATTTGTCTATCTGTAAGCTGCCAAGAGGATGTGGTTTTACTGTCCAGTTTGTAAGCTATGAACATATCCTGACATTTGCAAAGCACTTGGATGTTGAAGTGGTCTACAGCTCATAAGTGTTAGAGTATCAAAAGCAAAGGAGTATAGGATTTGGGGATTCAAAACAGCCGTTCGTTAAATCTGAAATGACTTCTCTTCATCCTGTCAAATGTCCTGGTGGAGTGAAAAGTTCACTGCAACTCTGGTCAGAGTTTTCAAAAGCTAATCTGCTAGCATGTGCTTTCTATTTACAGTCTGTAGTATACTCCGTGTATTATACTACTAGTTTATAATTTTGCATGGTCAATGTACATTTTTAATAAGTAGTGTACCTTTACATGGGGGTAGAGTGGATGTTACTGCATGACGTTTTTGTATTTTTTTTATTATCACATTTCACATGAATGACTTGATGTGATTTTAATGTCTGAATAAGCTGTTCATTCCTGTACTTGCATGTTTTCCCCTTCCATTATCTAAGAAAAAGCTTGACTTCATTTCAAAATCAGTGCATTTTGTCATGTTTCCATGCCCCAATGTTTCCATGCATCCAGTTTATCCAGCATGGGGAATTTCATCTCTGTCTTTAAGTTTTCATTTGAAGCTGAGGATGTTATTTTACAAGGTAAGTTAGGAAAGATTAAGCTATCCATTTGACATTAAAAGAAAGGTTCTCTTGCAGTTATAAAGATCTAGATCATTTTTATGAAGTTAAACCAACATTTTATCTTTTTTTCTTCATTTTTTAAAAGTCATTTGTCTGGAGCTACCTTTATTGAAGTATATATTGAAGTACCTCTTTCTGGGATGCAACCTATGGGGCACTGTTCACCGTGAGTTGGTAGATCACTGTAGGTCTTCTACCATACTATAAAATAAACAAAATATAGCACAGATCTTTATGGCCAAGAGTGATGTGCTGTAATTTTTGTGAGACAAAAATAGCATTACTATGGATTTTTGGTCTGACTGTAGTCATAAAGTTTCACTACTCTATAAGAAGTAGTGATATAATGAACAATGCTATCACAGCGTAACTTCTGCTCCTTTTCTTTAAAGGTGGTGTAATTGTAGATGAGATTCTATAGATACATATCTGTGATTATTCTGGCCTTGTACATTTTTTGTATCCTTGCGTCAGCTATCTTGCTCTGTGAAGGAGTTCTACTAAAAAAGTACAACTTCCTAGATCAAAACAGACGAAGAAATCTGTTGCTTAAATAACCCAGAAAAAAAAATTATAGACGATAGGAGTATAACCTGAAACAGTTACTAAAAACAAAACTACAACAAAGAAAATAGGAAACATTTTTTCTACTGTTAGTGTTTTCTTGCCAGCATATAAAATTCACAGGAATCTCACTATTTGTGAGTGATGTGAATTCTGAATAAATATATTTTTCATATATAATAAGATGTGGTGTATCTAGTTCCTGTAAATATCATGATCTTCCTTATAAAAGTAATGACTTTTCTTGTCAAAGTGCCTTGGCCTTTAAGTCAGTTGTTGATGATAATTACTTGCAGGTAACACTGGCAACCAATGGCAAATCCGCAGACATCAGTGTTGAAGAAGAGCCTTGGAAACGTGAAAACTAAGGGAAGAGATTCCCAGCTCCATCTTTAATAAATCCTGAAGCTTTCTTCTGGTAAAAGATATCACGATCAAGGAAGATTTTTTCTCTCTCTCTCTCTCTCTCTTTTTTTTTTAACATCTACAGTTTCTGCTTAATTTCTTAACTGACACTTAGCAAAGATCTCATATAGTCAATGTAGTGTCTTTGCCAAACAGTGATCCATAACCATCTGTCTCCCTTGTGTTACTGTTTGGACAATGCAGCTGAAGAATACTCCGTGCAGTGTGATGTGTTCTCACCTGCCTTCCTGTTCATTCAAGACGCAGAGAATGTAAATGCTGCAAAATGGAAAGATCATAATGCCAGTAGGGCTCACTAAAGGGACTCAGGGTCACAAATAGTTACAGAAAAATATAACTTCATGCAAGCCTTCTAGTGATTCAGTGACTCTTGTGGCATAATTGATCTAGTTAGCACTGTATGGCTGAAACAGCTTTTGAAAGTGTCCATAAAGTTTTCTATTTGTTACAATAATAATAAGCTCCTGACATGGGAAGCACTGAATTTTTGTGCCTAGTTGTACTTCAAACAGAACTGAGATCCAGGGGCAAGATTACTATGTGGAAGTCAATAAATGATCCCGGACCTTTTGTTAGACTAGTACAATTAATATTTGGCATTAAGACCTTAGATTTGCATGTGCATGCGATGTATTTTTATCAGCTGTCCAGGGCAGATGCCACCCCCATTTTATTAGGTCACATTTTATTGTGACCGCAGTGCATCACGTAACACAAGGCAGTATTATTGCAGGGGTGATCATTCCTAAATCCATGCCAATTGTACAAAACATAGAACACCATGGGCTCAATTATATCATTCTTAATCAAAGTAGGTAGCACCTTATTATTCACCCTACTTCACTGATGTCAGAGGGAGTCTTCATGGGGAAGGGGCTACTCAAATAAGATACTACTGAATGTGAGCAAGGATGTCATGACTGGGTACTTGATAATGCTCTGTAAGTAAATGCTGAGTATATTACACTAAGAAATTGGGAAGTTTTGAATGTAACCATCAGTGGCATGAAGTGTGTCTTCCAAGCATGCCATATGTCAGAGAATGACTAAATCCTGAAATTACTAGTAAGCCAAATTCCTGGTTAAGGTTACTAGAGTTTGGCCAGGATTTGGACTGATGAAGAATAAGCTAGAGTTATAGGATTTAGACCAATGCATTGAATATATCCTTCTGTCTTTCTCTCCTTTGCAGAGTAATGATTCATATAAATCTCTTGTCAGAAAAGTTTCTAAGAGTACATGGCATCTGCATCAGAAAGATGGTGTTTTGTTAACATACTATAGCTTATTCATCCTATCAGAAGAAATTGCAGTCGCAATAATCGCCTTGTGTTTTTAAAGGTGCTTGTTAATACTCTGCAATTTTGAGACTCTGGTGAATGCCTCTCTACTACTAACGATGTTCTATAGCAAATCTGAGCCAGGTGGACCCTGTGAGGCTGTACCCACAGAGTGGGCCCTGTGCAGGGTCTGGGGGAACTCTCAGGGGTTCTCAGGAATGGTGAGCTTAGAAATGGCAGAGAAAAGAGCTAAAACATTTAGAGACATGGGCAATTCAGCATCTGTGCTCAAGACCTGTTGTAGGTCTAAGCAGAAGTTGTGTGTTTAACTGTGGACTGTATTTGGCTCTATAGAAGCTATTAGAATATAAATATAATGTGCTTTTCCTCTTCTGCATTCATATAAAGACCTCTGAAAAAGCTGCACACGCTCTTAATTATGTGCAAGTCGAAGTTCACTGTCAGAGCACCCCTTGTCATGCTTTTATTGGTGTGGAATATTTTTTTGTCCTTGTATTTTGTTCTCACAACTCATCACAATGATCCTAAGCAAGTCAGCTTGAATAATCTAGCAAGTATAGAACCACTGTGAATTCTGTAGGCCTCTAATATGTATTAGAGGTGGATGCCTTTTCTACAGGTCTTGTGAATCATTTTAAGGATGATTTGTGATGTACAGAACAGTAGAATATCCAGAGAAGTGGTAGGCAGGTGGTCTTCTTTTTTCTTTGGTCACTGATATCAAAATAACCAGAACTAACCTTCAGTTGCTGCTTCTCTGAATACGTAAGAGAACCAATGCGAATACTTTAAGAAAGTGCATTTGTGATGGCAAGGGTAGGAAGCAGGAGGTCACTGACTTTGCTCTGTTTGTGTTGAACAGAATGTCTGGGTATTAAGATTATCTCGGGATTGGGGCCCTAGTCTGCAGGTGAAAACAACGTTACTTGCGGATTAAGTGCCGGAGATGTGCCTGGGGAGGCTGCAGGTGCCCCAAAGCCTTCCCTCCTCTGAGGGTGCAGGCTTGTGCTGCGAGCAGCTTGCTGACACTGGAGCGCCAGGCCTGCCTGAGAGCAAGACGCCATATCTGTGGCTGGTTAGGGCAGTGGTGAACAAGGGGCAGCACCTGGCAGCCCGGCTCGGATGCCTGCTCACTGGCCTGAAGAGCAGCCACAGCAACCACGGGTCTTGTGAGTGAATTTGGAAAACCAGTCCGTAGACTTTTAGCTGTATTTTGAAAGTGTTCAGTGGTTGGAAATGAAAAGGGATGCCAGCAATGTGTGACTGGGCAGCTCCTCAAAATTGCATATTGAGAAACACTTACAATGTGCTTACGCATATCCGCTTGGGACGTGCTGTCTTTTGAAGAATGGTTCTTCGGATGGAGACTAGGGGAGGAAGGAATGAGACGTTAGAGAAACTCCACCCACACAGGGGAAAATAAATGTGGGCCTTTTGACGGGACTGGAATAGCAGGCTGTGATTTTAAAATAGTGATTCTATAGATACAGTAACTCAGGGATGTTTGAAGAAATAATTGCAATCGCATTTCTCCACTTAAATGTGGATGTGGGAGAAGGAGAAATGTTGTTTTTGGTAAACCTCTGTGCTTTTACCCTGGCTGAATATTTAATATAGTGTTACTCCAGCACAGCACTGTATTTAACCATCAAAAGCTTTCCATTTTGCTGGGAAAATGTAACTCACTCTTGGCTTGCATTTCTCGATTTGCTCATTCCACATGAGGCTGGGTTGCTACTTAACTAAATAAACAGAAACTAACCCAGGGACTGGCCACTTCAGCTAATGCAAGTTCACATTTCAGCAGGCAGGGCTGACCACTGACCATTCTCTTTTTAGTTTCACTAGAAGGTGTTGATGAATGCATTTGCATGTGGCAAACATTTTGTGTTTGTTTCCAGGGCTGGGGTGGCAATGTTAAAAGAAGAACACAGTAGAAAGTGATTAGCGTTCCATGCAGATCCTGGAGAAATTAACATTTCTTTCCAATGCTCACCCTGCATGCTTCTCTGTCAGCTCCTTGTTGTCTGTGCAGCCGATACCTTTTGCCCTCTGCATTGCTGACAGTGCACTGGCACATGGAGAAGTCTAAACCAGGCGAAGAGTCAGTTAATTGCATGCTTAATTACACACTTATTTTGTGCATTCGCTGCTGAAGCTAGGTCAGCATTCTCTTGATATCCACTCACTGAGTGTGTGAAAGCACACCACACGTTAAAGCTAAAAAAAATGGAACTCTTTCCTGCAGTTTTTTTTCTTCATTTCTTCCCTTAGAAAACAAAGGCTGCACCAGCACTGTGAGAAACACACGTGGCTCTTACACATGTGCTTTAGATAGGTAGGGCACAAGCCATGTGAGCCATGATGTGAAGTGTGCTTCTTCCATTTGAATCAGTGAGAAACTCATTACGTCTTTGAAAAACTATGCTTGCTGTAGTAAAACCTGTGCCGGCAATGTTCTGGCTGCGTGAAAGTTCCACTGAAATCCAGGGGAATCACGGGCTTCCAGGAAAGGTCAAGTCTCTTCCTGTCTCTGCTAAGTACTAAGGGATTTCACAATCCCATCAGAGGCAACAGTCTTTGTCTGCTGCTTAAGATGAAGGTGATTCTCGGTTCTCAAAGTTTTTGTTAAGATGCTTGTTTTTTTCCTAATTATCCTACAAGTCCAGCATTGAGTTTAAAACTCAGCACACAAATAAGGATTACTGTCATTGAGGTGGGTTTTTTTTCTGTTCTTTCCTCGAGATACTGCTAATCTTCATTTCTTTCTCAAAGCACATGGAATTCCACGTGCTACTTTAAAAGGCACGTGGAAGTAAAACTGGTACGGATTTCTGATTTGTTTTCCAGCACTGCCAGTGCCATTACATTTCTGGTAGCTGATACACAAAAGAACCGACTGTTCATAGGAGAAACCGCAGCAGCAGTGTTTGAACAAATTTGTTCTGGCAACTGTCTGGGTTGTCTTTGTTTCCTCGCCTTCTCTTGTGTTGTTGCAGCCTTGTTGTAGCAACACAGCAGCGATCGCACAAATCCCCCCAAACACAGGCAGTATTAAATCTTACCTCTGAGATTCACTTCTGTAAATAAGTTTCAAAAGGCTCTGAGCTTTAGTACCAGGCTCAGAAAAATCCTTTTGTGGAGACATAAGGTGTAACTGTTTCTCATTTCAGTAGCTCCATTAGTCTACTCTTATTGCTGCATTTGGATTAATTTACAGAAGGCTAAATAAGGGCACTTTATAAAAATGTACTGTAATATTAGTCTGTTATGAGCCAGAGATTACCCTCAATTTTATTACTGTGACTTGTAAGGACCCCATTAAGATATTTTTCATATTAATCATAGTACTGGTGTAGCTCACCTTGGCTGTTGTGCTTTCTTCCCTGCATAGTACTGCGTGGGCAGTCCTGCTCCTGCTAGAAAACACTCTCTGAATGAAGAGTGATTTTCTTTTCTCCAATCATATCGATGATTTTGAGGGAAAAATATTTACCCAATTTCCATTGGCTGAATAACTGGAAATAGAGGATGGCATAGAGTACTGGGGAGGAAAGGAATTACAGTGCAGAAGTGTCAAAAGGACAGTTCATCTTTACCACCTTATTTTTAAGTGACATGTGCTAGTTCAAAATTTACCTATAATGCTGTATTAAGTCCATTTTCCTTTGAAAGTCATTGATCTTACCTCCCCACAGACAGCTTTCAGTAAGCCTCAGAAAAGCACAGGCTCCAGTTCTGCATGCCTATGGCAGGACTCACTGCTTTATGCTGTACAAGGAGTGCCTCCCTCATTTTTTCCTTCTAATTATATCTGATAGTTAATTGAAGTCTGCTGCTATGAATGAGCTGAACTGCTCATAGCTGAACAGCCCAGGTGCTGATGATTCCCTTTCTCTTATGAATGGGCTCCCTGGCACAGGGCTCTGTGCTCTCCCTTGGCTGTGCCCTCCATCCCAGCAATATCTCCCCTTGGCTGGGGGAGGCTTGGTGGCTTCCCATTACTGAATCAGTACAAATGCTGATGGGTAAGGTGGTTGTGCTTTTGCAGCTAGAGTTCTTACAGAAAACCCATACTCTGAACATGAAAAAATCCTAGAGCATAACACTGAGTCACTGAGTAGGTCTCTACTAGCCCAAGATGGAAACAGCCAACAAACTAACACCGGATTGGGAGAAGCAGGAAGACTTGTGAGATTTCTTGCTTCGCCCAAACCTTGATCCGCTTTCATCTCTATCGGTGTTTTGCTACGGAGCCAATGCTGCTGGATGCTGCAGCATCCAATCCTTCTAGTATGATTGTTCAAAATTCAGGAGCCCTGCAATTGTTTTTAATGACACTTTGTGGCATACACCACTACATGAAGGGAAACTGTCATAGACAGCATCGCACAACCTGGATTGTCTGGTACCTGTATATCGTTATGTACATAAATAGGGTAGCGTGCAGGGATTTTTCTATCTTTCTTTTCTATTTCTTTTCTACAGTTTTTAAAAGACTGTGTGCAAACTGTGTTTACAAATTGATTTTGCAGTCGCTATTGTAGATTGTGGCATGTCCATTTTGGTGTTATGCATGGGCTTGTGAGTCCTTGTGCACTACAGGTTGTCCTTCCTTCTTAAAGACAATTGCATACATTCCTACCCAACATATCCTGCCCCTTTCTTAAATATAGCCCATTTCCTATGATCTGGTGTGAACTGTAGCTTCTAGAATGCATGAGAAAAAGCTGCATATGTATTTATATTGTTAAATACACTATACTCAGTACTGATTCAGTTATTAATATAGGCTTTAGGGGTTTGTACTTGTTCTCTGGAAACTACAGTGTAGACTGAACTAAATTACCTGTATCTGTAATTTACAGACTCTAATATTTTCTTATATTTTCTATATGACCTTGTATGATAGATAGGAAGGTAGTCCTTTAAAGCTGATCTTAGAACAAAACCAGTTTTCTCATAACATTTAGGATCAATGAAATATTTCTGTGATATGCTTAGTGATGAATTATAAACAAAGCACAAAATGCAAGAAGCAAATAGGAATTTCAAGATGTCCTCAAATGCTGCAGTTCATTATGGAACAATGTTATAATAACCTGAACAATCTTTTAGATTGACTGTCTTGGGCAATCGCCCCTCATTTTTGTCATTTCTCCTGGTGTTACCTTTGCCAAATCCTGCAGATTTTTCTTAGGACCTGATCATGTATAACTGACTGACTCATACTACTGATTAAAGAAAATTGTACATCTGGGTAGGCAAAAAATAGGTACCCAGTCCATCGTGCGACAGTGCAATGTACATGAGTTCAGCCTGCAGAAAGACTTCATGACTTGGCCACCTATCTTTGCCTTCTTGAAAGGGGACCAACAAAACCGCCATGGGACCAATGCAATTGGGTAGCATCCATAGAAATACCTCCTGCTTTCTTATGTCTTTAAAGAGATCAGACACTATATTTTTTGACTAGGACAAGTGGAAATTTCTCCTCTTTTACTGCTCTCTGTTCCCGTTAGACAAATTCCTGTTGGCGTTTAAGGCCGTGGCTACAATTATTTTTATTTACAGAACAAAGAACTGTTTGGAGTGGAATTAAAATATACATATATATATAAGTATTAATAACAATTGTATCACGTGTAGTTTTCCTTATGGCCAGCTAGCTCCTTGATTCAAAGCAAAACATTGAAAAGCAAATACTACTGTCCCAGTGTAACTGATACTTGCTATCTCTCCACTTATTCAGAACTCTGTGGGGCCGTGTTATTCTGCTGAGGTTTCGGAGGCTAAATTTCTAGCAGATAGTCATGTAGGAAGATGTGTTGATGTACCCTTGTATTATAATCTTTCTTGTACTTTAGATCACTTGTACCAGGTATTAATAAGAACTGCAGGTAGAATAGTTCAAATAGCTGTAAAACCTTATTGTTACCAGTTCTGACATTTTGTTGAAGCATGATGTCCAGTGCCTCTCTGCACTTAGTGTAGATAATGTAGCTATCAATGTGTAATTTCAGTGAAATGGTGTGTACAGTATGGGTAGTGGTGCATTAATTTAATTTAATTGGTCATTGTGTACTGAGCCATAGTAGGAAATTAGGCTGACTTTCAAAATTCTGTTCTACTTTTGGGTTTTGTTCTTTTGTCTGGCTTCGTTTTCCTTCTGGCCATTTAACTGAGTTGTTTTCATAGCTTAGTAGCTGCTTTATCAGTTGATTATGGACTATTCTGTTCTGATAACATTCAGAATAACGTATGCAGCCAACTTATTGTAAATATCTTGTTCTAGTTTTCAGCTCTCTGACTGGCATGGTACGTGTCAGTACCTGCATGTGTGTGTTTCCCTGGTAGTGAGAGAAAGTGATGCCAGCATCAATGTGCTGGCTCATGAGTGCACTTGTTATGACACTAAGAACTAATGCACACATGGAGTGATTCGTTTTTTTGTTCCTTCTTGTTTGCTTGACATGTTGGGACTCTAGCACCAGAAGTTCAGTAAGTCACTGTTTAAATTAGCACAATGAGCAAGGGGAAAATCAATTTTTCCTGCTAGGTGCCCTCTCTGCTATTTGTGCAGTGTGTGACTCATGGGCAGGGATCCACTGCTTTTGACATTGTTTGAAAAGGATATTGATAGGAAAATATGCTAGAAAATACTGCTGGAAATAAGTGCAGAGCTGAGTGCTTCTTGAACCACTGTGGTTGAAGTCCAGGGGACTGTTTTTTACAAGAAGTAGGTCTGATCCTACGGCAGACGTGAACTGTGTATTCAGTGGCAAAATTCTTCAGAACTAAGAGCTATGATTGAGATCTGTAAGAAAGTGACTTTTCTGGGGCGGAAGCTGAAGGTGGTTCTGAAAGAGTTTGGGTGGGAAAGCAAACAAAAGCTGGTTCATGCCCAAGGTACCTGAGTCTGGTTCTCATAAATATGTTCTTGCCCCATTAAGTGGAAAGTGATCAAAATCAAGTCCCAAAGCACAGGAAGTATCCTTGGTGAGTCCTCCTACGGTGTTTCAGTGTGAATCACAACGTATGGGACGGCACACTGCCTGCTCCTGCTGCTGATACCCTTTGCCTCCTCTTAAAAGTGGAGGAGAGTCACGAGATGGAATATTTTCACATGTTTCACCTGAAAGGAATAAAAAGCAATAGGAATGGGATTGGTTCTTTTTGTTTCTCTCAAGAAGTTCCCCAGATTTTGAAACATACTGTACAGTAACTATAGCACACTTTATTAACTAATGAATGCAGATGATAAAATTTCTCCCAACTCCGGGCTCTGTTCTTGTATATTGTAGCTGGAATGCTTTGTAGACTAATTCTATTTTTGTAGTTCAGACCTTTACAGTTATCTGTAGTCATTTGGTTTTAATGCTTTCTTACGGTGTGAACTGATTTCTGTAACTTTCATGTATAAAACAAACTGGACATTCTTTCTATACTGGAAATAGTCGCGAATATAATATTTCACTAAGTGTTGTACCTCTTCTGTATATATCATCAATAAATGTTGATTCCTAATTTTCCTGCCTTATATCTGTGACTTTTGCTCTCAGCCGGGGCTGAATTCTCGCATGATTTGGGTAGGAGTTTAGATAAAGCAGATGGATGGATGAGAGAAGCTAAGAGATGCAGGCAGGGCAGAAGGTGGACTTGGGTTTGCCATTGCGCCAGGAATCCACCCACTGAGCTGTATACCCCAAATGTCCCTGAGAACCGGCTGCAGCTGAGCTGATTTGCCATGAAGTCCAGCATCTGCTTACTGCAGTGAAGTCTAGAACAGCCTTGGCAATGAAGGATGGAGGAGGAAGAAGAAATGTTAGGAGAGTAGGAGGATGCGATAGTTGGCTGCAGTTGCTTTAAAAACCTGCTTCACACCTCCGCGTGTCTGAGGCACGCACTGCCAGAGGAAGGATGTTACCACATCCGGGCCTGGCCCTGTTCACATATACTGCTGCCATAACGACTCCAGTCTCTTTAGCACTCGCTATTCCCCGTTACTTGCAACTTGAGAGCAAAAGAGATGAGATTTGAGGGCTGCTAGAACTCAAACAGCCTCCTCTGTTGTATTGGTGCCTGTAAACAAGACAAGGTTGTGAAAGAAACAGGTGTCCCCAACGTGCCATGCCTAAGGAGGGGAAGAGCATTAAAAATAACCTCTAGACAGGCGGCTGGCTCCCCTGCACCAAGCACAGGGCTGGAGAGGACAAGTCAGATTTGGGGTTGCTGTGCTGAGGGGAAGTGAGGGCGGCCGTGTGGGGCCTGCTGGCACCGGGCCTCGCCGCACAGCAGTGTGCAGCCACAAGGGAAGCAGGAAGGAAGTGAGATTGCACTCGGTATCGGGCTGTGCAGCCACAGAGATGTTGGCATGGCAGAAAGTTTCTGCAGTGATAAGCAAAGCACATCACCAGTGACAGATAGCAAAGCTGGCAACTGAAACCCACGGGGAGGGGCAGCGGAGGAACCAGACCCCCAGCTTCAGGTGTCTAAGAAAGCATCCTAGGGCCTGCCCTTCGCAGAGCTGCAAAGCTGCTCATCCGTGGCTAAACTGAACAGAGTGCATCCTCCGTTCTCATTTGTGAGACTGATCCACATGGTGCCGGGGTCTTCCTGCCTCATGCTCCCACAGCCCACAGGCAGCAGGTGAGAGGTACTGCTGTGGAGGTGTCCCAGAAGGAGGAGGATTGACTCCAAACTGAGAGAGCTGAAGAAATTCGCCCACAAATTCACTGTGTGTTTCACACACATTGCCAGGATTACCTGAATTACCAGCACTAAACAAACTTTCAGCTTACCATTACAAACAATTTTTGAATGTGTGTGTGGAGAATGCTCCAAAAAGGCTCAGTGAGCAAAGCCCTCACCTTTGCAGAAAAGCAGCACAAAGCCAACCCTCTGAGCTGTGCCTGAGCTCTGCTTCTGCCACGTGAAGGGCATGTAACCAGCATGTAGGCTCTGTGCCTGCCTCTGCATGGGGACCTTCACCCTTTGTGAACAAAGGAACACTGGTTTTGAGTCACTACCTGAACAAAAAAGCATCCTCACCTAGAGCGTATTTCAGACTTTCTCTTGAAAAGTGAAATAAACAATAACTAGAGAACAAACCACAAAAGAAGTGCAGGGAAGTTCCACCATAAAGCTGTCCCCATTGGTGAATTTGACAGCTCACTGCTGCAAAGCAAAATATGCCAAATGGTGGTGATAATTGCAAGGCTGACTTTGCAGGAGTGAAGGAGCTGTGGGGCAGCCAGCTGAGATCCTGATCTGTGGGCACTGGGCATGGCTTTGGAGGGCTCAGCTCATCGTATAGGCTCAAGCTGCAGTCTGCTGGCAGCTGTGTCTGTGCTGGCTCCAGAGAGCATGCTGATAGCAATCAGCAGCCCCCAGACAGATGTTTCTTATTAACAAGGACAGGCTGATAAAAAATGGTGAGTATAAACTCAGAACTTAGATCTGATCTCTGGGCAAAACATATCCAGCTTGTTCCGCGTAAAATGAAAGCATGGAGTCTTATACACCCAAAGAAAATGTGGTTGATGAAAATTATCTAAGCTTTTTTTGGATTAAGCCAGGAAAAAGAATAGGCTTTTGAGAACGTGGTGCCAGAACGCAGATATAGACCCATGACTGCAAAGTAAATTCAGATTTCAGGCTAAAACTCTGCTGTAACCAAACCACTGCAAGATGGACATTTAGGTTAAACACCATCCTAGCACAGTAGCCCAAGGCTTTCAGACACAAGGTGCAAACTTACAGTCTCTGGTTGAAAGTGCCTTCTTGTTTCTTCCTCTCTTCTTTCTTTCTCAGAATTTGAAGGATGTCAGGATTAACTTGGCAGCCAAATCCTTTTGGTGAGTAGAACAGCCACTGTCTCTGAGCCGCATGCTGGCTTCCCAGTGCTGCCTACGTGCCCCCAACTTCTGCTCTGTCCTTGGCATTGCAATGCAGCCACCTGCCTCAATCCAGCACCAGAATGGAGCTGCTGTTGAGCTGCAGTCTGTTCAGTGGTGCTACAGAGGGAGACTTTTTTTACTCATAGTGTAAAAAAAATGTTTTAGTTTTCTGACGGATACACTTAAAGTTGTGTTGGATCCTGTTTGACTTGACAAGTCCTATTTTTTTGTAAATTTCCAGGCTTTTCTTTTTTTTTTTTTTTTTTTTTTTTTGTAACAGGAAATAATTTACTTTTAATAATATCACAGTACAAATAGATAGTTGTATTATATATTAGGCATCTTCTCCACCCCTTCGCCCCCCCCAAAAAAAGTAATCTATCAATCAGATATATTAAAACTCAATCAGATATATTAAAACTAAACTATGTCTATTTCTAAAACAAAAAATATTGCTCATTTGACAGCCTTTGTGCACCTGTTTTGATGATAGCATCATCATCTTCATGCCTTTCTTCTGAAAGAAAACACAAAACTAATGATATTGACATCGAAGTTCAATACACGGCAAAGAATGTGTGACCTTGGGTTTCAACCCTCCACTTGTTCATCCCAACCCCTTTTGCCTATAGAGTACAAAGATTTAATAAGAAGTGTGCAAAGCCTTGGAGCTGTAGCTCAGACAGAACCTTTCTGTTGGATCCATTCAAGCAAATCTTAGAGAAAGCTGTGTTTAAAGCACATATAAAGCTTTCACTGCTTTTTCTTCTTCCGCTGCACCTGAACAACAACAGCTCCCTTGAGGTCAGGGCATCTTCAGCTTTTCAAAAAACCATGCTGCAGCACAACTGACCTGTGAAGACAGAAGTCGACTAGAAATCTTGTAGCACACCCAGCTCCAGATGGGAGAGATGGGCAGAGAGAAGACGAGGTGCTGTTAGTCACCTTTGTGTAGCCTGAGCTTTGCCTCTCGTTTCCCACAGTCAGAGCTGGGTGCTCTCAGCAGGGCATTGGTGAGCACGCACAGACACAGATGAGTAATGGTGAGAAGTAATCTACCAGGGGAAAACTGGTCAAAAGCCATTTGCAAATCAGGTGGTGAATGCAGAAGGTGACCTGGAGGTGGGGGAGTTCACAGGAACAGGCTGATACTCTTTTCCTTATCTGAAACATGAAATCATTCAAATGCCAAAGTCCTGGGGATACTGGGGGACTTTCCCAGTAGGTGGCAAAGAAATTTTACTCAGTCTCCATTTCGTCTTCCAGTGACTGTACTCTTTCTTCACCAAAACCTCTGGCGTTCCCACCCCCAAAGTTCCCACTGTTTCATGCTTCTTGCCTTGAAAAAGAGATGAGAGCTTTGTCCCCTATACCCACAAATCTGGAGCTACAACCCAGGAATCTGCCCACGTCAGCATTTCTACTCCCATCTCTGTTGCTTTCACCTCTGCAGAGGAAAACACATCAGTACATGTGGTTACTCAAAGGTAACCATATGCTCTTTAACAAATCAAATCTCTTGCAAACAGAGATGTCTGAGCCTTGAACTGTTTAATAAGGCCACGAAGTAATTGCTGGCTAAGAGCCTAATGTAGCATAAAACAAACGGCTGGTGTTGTGTAAGCAGAGGCAGAACAGTGTTCTCAGAGGATTTTATTGCTCCCCTTTATCTATAGAAAGAACAACAAGGAGAAATCCCAACCAGGGTGATGGACAAACCTCTGCCTCTGTGTGACTTTGTCAGAGTCTATGAGACACCTGGAAATTTTCTCTGACAATATTCCATCCAACATGCACTCAGTGCAGTGGTAGTTGGCAGTCGTGTTTTTTGGCTAAGGACGTGCAGGAGACATCACACGAAGGAAAGAATGCTATACAGAAGTATCACTTGGGAACTGGTGTTTTGAGAAGGCTTTAAAACATGCACACAGATAGAGACGAAGGCTGTACATCCTTTCTCTGCTTTAATCAAACATTCCTTTCAGAATCTTCAAGAAAATACAGGTGAAACCATCACCCAGGATTGTTCAATGAAAATATTACATTCTTGTAAAAATATCAATCACCTCTCTTTTAAATATACTTCCTGCTTTGAATGTTATTTCTACCTTACTGCGTTGACCTTAACTCGGACCAAGATTTGTGCTCCAAGGGAACTGAGCTTGTCGCTAACCCCATGGAGATGGGGGCCCACTGGAAGCTGGTGGAGCACGAGAGGTCCCACAGCCTACAGCCAGTTCTGCAAGCAGGAGATCTGCCCGTGGCTCCGTATGACCACACTGCCAAATGCTTCTCCTCTCCCACTAGCAACATTGACCTCACTTACCCTCAACATGGAACCAAGTTTATTTCTGGAAGCTTATTTTACAGTTCCATGTGGTATTTTTTGGCAATACTTTTTAAATTACAATTTAGAGATGATATTTTCTTTAACATTGATTAATCTATTAAATAAATATGCAAATATATCTAGTGCTCTATATAAAAAAAATACATACACGCAACAAACAACCCCTGAAATAATAAAACCAAGATTAATAAAAATATGCACTATATTACATGTATGAAATGGCCATCTAGTTTTGAAACTACAATGAAACTTAATTATGCATTATTTGCACAACATAACCTAAAAAGAATCAGCATATATAAAATAATGGCACTGCCTTTTTAAAGAGAAATTGAGCATCTCCATATAACAAATATAACAAGAAGCCAACAAGTACGGTCCATACTTCTATAGGTACTGAGCATTAGATAGATTAAAAAGATTTGGTGGATTTCTCCATTTTCTCAACATCTCCATAGGAAGATGAATAACATGACCTGGCCCTTTTTATTTTTATTTTTTAAGAACATTCACCCATCAAGACTTATCTCCTTCTGACTGAGGCTTATAATAAATTAAGATTTAAGAAGAGGCAAAATTCTTATTCTGAATCTCCACACCTAGAGAAATACATATGTAACACCAGTTTAAACACAGCCTTCAATAGATTGTTCTGATTTATAATGAGAAATAGAAAATCTGGCCGTATAGGAATTAAACAAAAACCGATGCAGACTGTCAACAGACTTTGCACAGCACAGCTCAGTGTTGAAATATGTGCTTATGGTTGGCTGAGAGGTTTAACAACGGGCCCCATGTACTGACAGTGTATGTCACCTTGTCCTTATTGACTTCACCTCGTTTGAGCACTCTTGGACTGCTCATAGATGAGACATACAGAGTCAGAAAGCATCCTATGTGCACAATGAAATCACACCTCATCTTGGGACCTTTTGCCCAGGTGCACATTTTCCCTGAGGAGGTCTGCCTGCAGATACCAGGGCTCTGAGCAACTCAATGGAATGCTTGGGAAGCTGCTGAAGGGCTCTAAACTGAGAACCATGATCACAATTTTTGTTGTGCTTGGTGTCCCAGTAAAGATCAGTGCTAGCCTATGATAGTATGTGGCCAGCTGAAAGCCCATCCTCTGCACTGCATCAAGACGGAGAGCATAAAGTAACCTGTGTTAGCAGAACATTTTCCAGTGCAGGTGCTGTGGTCAGGGAGCAGATACCTCTGAACATCTCTTACCAAACATTCCCCATCCCAGCCAACACAGACCTCACTGCTTGCAGTGATCTCCGGTCTTTTTAATTGCATTTTTCTGAGGCAGCCCAATTAGAAGGTACTCTCCACTCCAATATGCTTGCTTAAAAATAGCACAGATCACTGGTAGTAAATAATTTTCTTTCTGGCAGTTCATATCAATATAATGCACAGCATCATTTCTTAATACAAATACTTCACATAACAGACACAGAAGGACAAAACAAAAGTTTATGACAATGCAGATGCAGCTATTTTACTGTATTACATTACTGGGAGAGTTCCCTTAAAATTTCATTGATCTTTTCTGTAAAATTTCAACTTCTGTTATCAATAAAAAAAGTTTTTCTTTTGGCATTTTTGACTAGAAGAAGAAAAAGTGGATGAAACAAATCAGAAGTGAGCAAGATCATACAAAAGTAACTTTTCAAAATATTGGCAAACTGGTGCAATACAACAGTTATGGGAGAAACTGCATCTCCTATTAAAATGGAGCAGGGAGAGAGAAAGACCTATTCTTCAGGAACAAAAATGCTGTCATCATTTCTGATGACTTCCAATTGCTTGTTCTGTGCTTGCACAATAGAGCTGGGGTCATACTGCTTTATTAGCTTTACTAACTGACTCCTTAAAAAACATACATGAACTGTAATCCGTGAAGGAGGGAGGGGGAAAAGCAACGGACACCTCAGAAAATCAAGGATATATGTACAGATTGTTAGGATAACAAAGAAGTTTATTATGTATCAGCTCATGTTTTCCTCCCTTTGTTCCCCCTCCCAAAAAAAACTTGCTGTATGTCCACAGACATTTTAAAATAGAGATAAATAAACTTTGTCCTTCTGGGTTTCTCTTGTTACAGACCAAGTCATCAATCATTACAAAATGTCACTTTTTGCTTTTACTGGCAGACTTTGAGTGCACCTACCACTCTTCCTGGCTGGAAGGCATTGCTGGTGAATTCTGCTGGGTTAGGCATTGCATAGGAGGCACTTCTGTTTTAAGCCTTTTTTATTTTGGCTCTTGACATTTGTTACTCACTTACTGTTGTACCACGATAAGTTTAGTACCTTAAATGCCTGTAAGATGGAGCAACTGGATGCTTCTGTAACTCCGCACAGCGAAGGCATCTGCATCTGGGGAACAATGACATGCCACGTGCCCAGGACACAGTAAGTGCCCTCTGTGTAGGAATTGGGAACTGACTGCAACACCTGGGGCTCGTTTCAGAAAGCAAATGTCAATTTTGTAACTCAGACATCATGTTAAAATAATTAAAAATGAAGAAGAAACTTAAGCTTAATTGTGTTCAAAAGACATCAGTAGCACAGTGCATCTGAGAATTCCTGCCCAAGGTCCGTGTGATTTTGACTTTTCCCCAGCACTGATCTATTTGGTGACTTTGTACCGCTACACTCCGCTCTTCATGTCAACTTCATGATTTTGTGTTTCATCAACGGTAAGGAATTCGTCACATGCTCCTGTCTGGTCATTTGACTGTTCTTTGTGAACCAGGTGCACCATTTCTTGAGATTTGCTGGCGTCTCCATTTAACTCCCTTGTCTTCCTGTCCTCCACGGCACCTTTGCCATTATTAATGACTAGCTTTTTCTTCTGCCCACATCTAGATCAAAATAAAAAGAATATAAGTACCATAAATGAAGAGTAATGGAAATACAAAACCTCAAGTAAATATTTATATATACTATATACATAAATAATACAAAAAATTCAAGTAAATATTTAGGAAAATGTTTCTGGAAATGAAACTTGTGTCTGCTAACGCAAACCTATGCAAAGCAAAGTGCACAGTTTCTCCATGTTGCATATTTTATTTTTGAAAAAATGCAGCATTTATGTGCATAAACTTTGCAGGAACACACTGGTCTACTTAGTATCACAGAATCACAAAATGGTTGGATTGAAAGGGACCTTAAAGACCATCCGGTTCCAACCTCTCTGCCGTGGGTAGGATTGCAGCTCATTACATCAGGCTACCCAGTATCTGTTGTTCCTAGAGAGGGGACTAAGATGCACTGTTGGAAGATGGAGATGGTTTTCTGATTCGGGTATATCCATATTTATGTACTATTTATATATCCCACTATACAGACAGGACAGTTCCAAATCCAGACTTGGGATCAAGATTCAACAGCTGAGTGTTCGCTGAATGCACACAGCACAGCTCTCTTAAGACGGACACCAAGTTTTAAATTTGTACTGTAAAAGTGTTCTCTTTTCAGTGAAGCAGGTTTTGTCTGAATGACTAATCTGGCAGTTAAGTATCACTGTTATTCATGCTTACTGACTGATAGCTGAGGGTTATTTTATTCAAAGCAGTTCAGTTTGCTGTGTAAATGTTGGATACACATTTGGGAATCATTCCTGCTCTGCAACCATGAAATGCAGAAGGAGCACAGACTTTTAAAAGTGCAACTTTTTTTTCTTTCCTGAAATGACAGTGAGTGCCTAAATGTGGGACTCTGCATGGAGATTCTAACTCTTTTGGCAACAGACACCATACACAGGCAGTCTTCTTTGCAACACGAGGAATAATAAAGACATAAATAAACAAGTAAACTGCCCTGTACTGAACCTTGGGCAATTTGTTTGGTTTTGCTTTGTTTTAAGATAACATCAGTTTTAATTAAGACAACAGCCATTAAACATTTAAAAAAATAAAAAAATAAAAAAATAAAAAAACTCACTACACCAAAAACAGTATGATGAAGCAATTTGCAATCCACTGAGAAGGACCAATTGCTTTGTGTAGGTACTTGAGATTGCTGCCTTACTCATGTTGTAACAAATACGTAGTTCTCATTTTTAAATAACTGAATGCTTGGAACATTCCCACCTCACTGCCCAGCTAACCCTGCAGCAGGTTAGCACTTATCAGAACAAATGAATCTCTTGTTATTTCGATCCTGCTAAAGTGAGAGAAAACATTCCACCTGTTTCAAGCAGATGACGCCCCTGCTTGAAAAATTGCTCCCCACAGGGATTAGTGCACGCTGCTAAGGTCTAATCTGTGAATCCACACACACGCACCCACCCAAGCTCACTGTCTGTCCTTGGGTCTCACTCCCAGCTGCATGGCAGCTCTACATAAGAGATGTTTTCCACTCGCAGCATCTGGGACATAATTTTTAGCGTTGAGACCGTTTCAGTTCTTGTCAGTTGCAATCTATAATTAGTCATCCTGGCCCTGTTTGTCTGTTTCTATGGTGACTTGGGGTATGAGGAAGGAAACAAAGGCAGCCTCTGCTTTTATAGGCATAGCAGAGTGAGATATAAATCAATAAGCCGTGCTGTTCAGGGTGTGTAACTCCAGAGCCGCTTAACTTTAAAGAAAGCTGTAGATATTTCTGTCTCGCCATGTGCCCGATATCTTTCTTATTTCACGTGGTCTCTAACAATATTGTGTCAGTGCTTCTTTCTATCACCCCCATCACACTTCAGTGTGTTTGAAGAAGTACAGGGTACCTTACCTCCTCCGGCTGTTAACGGCGATGCACACTGCGAGGATCAATGCCAGTGCCAGGAGAGCAGCAACGATGATCAGCCATTCTGGGGGTTGATGGAGAGAAGAAGAATGTGTTAATCCATCCCATGCAATTTCAGAGTTTCATGGACACTCAAGCATTCTTTAAACTGTAATACTTTCCTTTCTAGTTTAAGTGGATATTTGCTCCTTTTGCAAATTTCTTCTTTGCAAATGAAATACATTTTCATCAGTCATGTTGCCTATGTGGCCAAAAAAAGTGCTCGTCTATGCCCAGGCCTACTCTGATGAAATGCCTGTCCAATGTCAGCATATGTAAGAATTGCACTTTGGCTGACATAGATGTAAAGCTGTTGTATCACTGATTTATTTCAAGAGCTGGAGAAAAGGCTGAGACAACTGCAATCCTAGGTGCAAAAGTAGGATGGATTGAAAGCTTGAGTGAAATGCCTACATTCATTTTGTCATTTAAAACCTTAAGTTAAGGAGCATTTGTAGGGCAAATTCTAAAAAATAAAAAGGAACTGCAATATCATAAGGAGGTAAAACTGGAAGGGAGATCACATAAGCTGTTTCCAGTGAAACACAGTGAATAAAAACACTCCTGACAAATGTTCCATTTGCTCTTAGATTTTTTAAAAATGGAGATTTCATGGCAACTTTCCCTGTACCCTGTTCTTTATGCAGATCGTGCTATGGTTACCTTACCAGACTTTATCTTTCTGCCCTTCCCTGTTGTTTCTGTATGATTCAGTGCCTTGAACTGAATACAGTACCTCAGCTCTGGACTTGCCAGATCTACACTGAGTGGGATAATTGCTTTCTCTCTCTTAAAAATCACTTTACTGTTAATATGTCACAGAATATATTTGCATTCTTTTGCAACTGTATCACTGTGTTGGCTTCTTTCTATTCTATTCCATTTTAATCCGCAAGCCTTTTTCTGCAAAGCTTGTCTCAGCTATATTTTTCACTGAACATTTTCACATATATGATACTTTACATCTACGTTCAAATTGTGTCTGATTGCATATCAAAGTATCAAGATTATTTATCTCTAAATCCTGTTCTCCAAAACACGACTTCTCTCATCTAGATACTGCTAGAGTATTTTATGAGTTACAACACGCTCCATTTCTCAGACTACTAGTGAAAATGCTGAACGTTACCTGATTTAGAACAAAACCAGAATAACCATACTTGACCTACATTTTTGTTCAGTTCATATTCACATCATTCTGTTTGCATATTATTAAAATATATGACTTTGGAAACCTACCTGGTACCTGGGCTGAGCTTGGTTGTGATCTTACAGTTGTTGTTGTGGACTCTCCAGGGAAAGGAGTAGATTCACTGTCTCCCTTGTATGGTCCCTGATCACTGTCTATATTGGATGTAGACTCTAAAGAACAAAACAAAAGTCCAGATATCCTTATGGAGTATTTCACAGGGAGGTACAAAAGCTATGATTTTCATTATAAAAAAAAATACATATATATGTCTAGAAAGATGACACCGAAAAACTACACAGGCTATAAATGTTGCACTCATCAAAACTGTTGCTAGCTTTCATATTCTGATAACAAAGCTTATGGCTGTACCCTTTCACCTTTTATATGTTTCATTTTTGATTGTGCTTCACTTTCATGAACCAATATGTAATTATAGTTGCCTAGAAATTATCTGGAAAGAGTGTAAAGACTTCTGCATATTGGCAACTTCTTGAAGAGGTTTCTACTGCATAAGTCAAAGGTCCTGCCTGTTCTACAGGGATAAGAGAATGAGAAATGACTAGAGAGAGAAGACTGAATTGATCAATAAGAAGAAATTTTAAAACTTTTAATTTTATTCTTATACAGGATAAAATTGAATTTCTAAAACTCTCCTGCTTTCATAAAATAGAAGTATAGTTCTCTGGATGGTTTACATTTGATAGCTATGTATAATGTGGGACCTTAAAAATTCAAAATGTTTTCCTTATTAACAAAAATTCTCTCTGTAAACACAGAGATGGGTCCCTTAGCCCTTATAAAATAAGTTTTGCAACTTGGTTCTAAGACAGAATTAGATCTTAAATCCAAATGAGCTCTGCTAGTCTCATGTATTTCCTGTGACAGTTACATAGCCTGAAATCTTACATGATAACAGTAATATTTCTGGGCCATTTTGTTGCCATAGGGGTATTCCACATCTAAAATTATTTGTATACAGTGTTTCACGTGGGACTACAACTTTGCTATCAGTACGAAAACAACATTACAGATCTGCACTTCTCTGAACTCTTCCAGACCCTGATAAAGCAAATTAGACACCATCAGCTGCAAAGTTCCTTTTCTTTAGAACATATTGCAATTCCCCTCTGTCCAGCCTTTCTGATCTCACTTCCTAACAGCAGCTGGCAAATACAAACTAAGAAGCACATTTTTCCCCTCTGTTGAGCGTAGCCAACAAGTAGTTCATGAAGCTCCAGATGTTTTCATTATTATTAACAAGTAACTTTTTGACTGATGAGTTGTTCTGCGATAGCTCATCCCAACGGACAGAGCACTAAGTCAGCAACTAGAGGACTTGATCTAACAAGACAAGAAAGCAGACCAAGAGGACTGTACTGACTGTTGCCTAACTGGCACTTCAGTGGATACTTTTTAAGGTGCTTTATGTCACCCTTGAGAAATGGTAGAGCTTTTCCACCACAAAGCCCCTTATAAAAACATTAAAGACTCCCGTGCTAAAAGAACTGCTACATTCACCATTCCCCTCTCCTGAGTGCTGAGGAGAAGCAGAGTTTGGCCGTGTCCCCTGGTGTCTCGGCTCTGAGGAAGGTGCCTGCAGTGGGCAGGGAGGGCTCTCAGTTGCCCTGACATTTTGTTTTGATGACATACTGGGTTTTCTTCTTTTCGACAGTTATTTTTTGATTCATTCAGTGGACTGTTCTGTTATTCCACTGTGACATTTGGACAAAAGATCAGTCATTAGGGCGATGTCAGACCACAGCTTTAAAACTGCTGTGGAGGAAGAGAAATTGAAAGAAAGCAGTACAGTACGTGACACCATTCGTTTGTTTGGAAGAAGCCTACAGCTAGAGCAAGCCAATATATTAATGAAACTTTTTCATTCCATTACAGCTATACAAATGAAACAGTCCTTCAAAAAATGAGCCTTAAAAAAAACCCAGCAATAAATACTAGTAATTCCTTTAGACTGTAATTATAAAAAGCACAAAGAGTAGATAAGCAGGGGAAAAAAAGGGCATTCACTTTGAAAAAGGCCTCCAGAGCAATCCATACAGGTTTTCTATGCTCAAAGCAGAAAAGCAACAAACATTTTTTCAAACTGTAATGTCTGCACACTACATAGAGGCTGCTTAGCTTAATTAAGTGATAGGGCAGTGAGTGCCAAGAAATGAATTTGTTGTAGTAGGAAACAGATATTAAAATAGGATTATCTTTCCAATAAAATGCAAATACATATTTTGCATTTGTATTGCTGTATCTATGTCTAAATACTATAATTTTTGCAGTTTTGATAAGAGTGATATTGTTGACTCAATATCAAATTCTGAAGAAGAAAAAGGACAAATTCCACTTGTATGAATTAACATTAATTAATGATAATTTAAGTAGACTCCACAAAATTGAGTGGAGCTATGCCAGGGTAAAAGTGGAAAGAGAAATTATGCAAACTTAGGAACGTTTAGCCTACATTCTAAATTCCATTTCTAGCTAAAATTTTTCAAAATGACTGCATTCACTGGAAACAAATTCTAACTCCCAGTCATTAGGAATAATAGAATTATCTTTAAAATATCTGCTCTATAATGTTAAATATATATAGGTACGTTATTGTGCTTAACTGTAAAGAATAACCACATAGCATTGGCCAAAATCTACCCTGGCACAACTCCACTAACTTCCAGGAAAGTGCATGAAAGCACTATTTAGATCAGTATGAGAAAGAAATAGCTTCTGGGAAAAAAAAAATTGCTGTTAGAATGATGATCTGTATGGAAAATCTGGGAATAAGGAAAAGTCCCTTCGTTCCTTGCTCTAATAGCAAATGACAAAAAAGAAAAAGGTATCTGTAGGGTAACAAGTAAAGCATTAACTACACTAACATTACACTAACATTACCAGATGAATAACCCCTTTTAAATAAACTGTTCACAAACAAAATGTCGGTTACAACTCGGTCATTGCCATGATACCAACTGCAGATATACCTACTAATCGGGGAAAAAAAAGTTTGCACAAGAAATTTCTGATATAAGTTTAACCTATGCAGAGGGATGGAGGACGGCTGAAAAAGTGACAGATAGTTGGGTTACACAGCAGTCATTTGTGTCCATTTAAAAGGAAGTCAAAATGCTAGCATGTACTTATGGGCATAAGGGGAAAGTTTATACTTCTTCATTTTTTGAGAAGTGTTACAAAATACAGATACATACTGTAAGAGAAAAATATCTCCAAAACACTACTATCACCTTTTTGAGACAAGTATTCTGCTTCAGAGAGGAAAATATTCCCCTCAGTTGCATCTTAAATGAGGACTAAAAACATACTGAAAAATGTCTACAAAAAATAACAGTGGAAAAAAAAAATACAAGCAAAATACACTAGAAGTATAACTGAAAGTTAAGGGATACTACAAATACATTCAGAAAATCATCATTGAAAAAACAAGAACAGACAGATGGATAAATGAGAACACTGGCAATGTATAGTTCTTACTAGGAGAATGAGGGGTCGGTAATTGATATAGACGATCATCAATGTCTGGAAAAACTCCAGGTATCAAACTGACATGAGAGCCATCTGTGGCATTTGCTTGTCCACTTTCACTTCCAGGCTGAGTGCTGGGTGCCAGGGGCCTGCTGGTTGCTTCTTCTGGGTGGAAAACATCTGTGGACACTGCGACTGCCGGGACGATGGCACAATCAGCTTTAGAGGCCAACCAAACCTCCACCCACATTGCTTCCCTCCTACCTATATCACAGTGCACCAGAAAGCATGTCCTGCCACCTGGCTGAAAGCATATCAGGAGAGAAGGCATGAAGGCCTCCCCTTCTCCTTCCACATTGTCAGTGGCTTTTGAGACCCCTAAGTAGCACGTGCTTGCCACATTGTAGGAAGATGTTGGCTGTATCCATCTGTGCCAGTGACAGGTGGAGAGGGAAGACCTTCAGAAGAAGAGACCACAGCAGGAAACCTGATCCTGTAACTCAGGAGTGAGCGCCCACACCACAGCCAGATTTGCTGTGGTTCTGCACAGGCAAGGAGGTGCAAGGAATTAAAGACAGAACATGTAGGGCACGGTTCCTGTGTGACTGCCCTGCCCTCACCACCAGGACAACACTCCCTGGAGACGGTGTCACTGCTGAGTCACAAGAGCAAGTCACCCAGCTAACCCCAACAGAGCACCTCCACCACACCAACCGTGTCACCAGAGCACACCAAGCCTGATCTCACTGATGTGCAGGAGAGGAGGATGAGGCTGGAAATTCAGGGTCACCAAAATATGTGACAGGCAGAAAAGACAAGAGGCCGCCCCTGCAGAAACATGCTTCAGCAAAGAACAGAAACCACCAAACGCAACAGCAAGGAGACCCTTACGCCAAGTGCAGAAGGGCACTCTAACAGCAGATCAGATCCCGCCACAAATTTTGCACTGCAAGTGCACAAGAAGAATGTAGACCCAAAGATGAGAAAGAGAGTAGAAGTTGTCAATTTCAGAAGAAATAACGTCTCATTTCACACGCTGTGTGAGAAATGAGCTTGATCCATTATTCTTACTGGTATTTGTGAGCAGAGATTCCTCACCAGCTTCATCTGTACTGGCGGGATCCAGCCCAAGGAGAACTGGACCCCCAGGGGCATCAGTGGAATGTGTGATGCCTTCAGTGCTCTGTGCTGCTTCGTTTTCTGAAGGCAGAGTTGGCTGAGTTGGGTCTTCATGAGGAGCACCATCATCAGATGTGGCAAGAGCTGTGTCAATGACTCGAGGTGTCCACACTTCTTGGGTTACATCTTCTGGTTTCAGAACATCACTGGAGTCTGTGACTGTTGTGATGTGATGATGGCTAAGTTAACTTCAAAGGTTTTTACATATCCCTACCTTATCAATTTTTCTCTTTATTTCATTTATCAAGTCTACCTTTTCCTTCATTAGTCTCTGTAGAGAGTAGAGTTAGGGGGGAAAAAAAAAAAAAAAGTAGGACAAAGAAAAAGATCTGGATCGTTCATTATTTTTACTTTTTTGTTCCTTTACTATTGTTCTATCAAACACTCTAATAGTTACATACTCGTTTCCAAAATTTTAGTCATTTTTCAAGCATGCAAATCTATCAAAATCTAAGTAGCAGCTATTTAGACCTAACTATTTAAGACTGATAATATCATCATGTTAAAAAAAAAGTCCTTTTTTTTTTTTTTCTTTTCACTTATTTATCCATCTCTGCTTTTCCATGAGATAATCATAAAAAAATGTGTGCTCATTTCCCATTAGGAAACTTAAAATGAATTCACATGGAGGATTATGGAATTGAACTACTTAATGAATATCTTTCCTACATCATTAAGACAGTGCTCTTCTTCTAAAGAGGCTATTGTCAATGTAAAGGAATAAGGATGTCACAAAAGCATGCTAAGAAGCAGCACAGACTAATTGGATGCACTTGAAGAATATCCAAATGCCACAAAATACAATCTCAGTAATAAACATCAATAGTGATGAAAAATTTACCACTAAAATTCAACATTATGAAGTAAAATGAGAAACCAAAACATTAATTTCCAAAAACTGTAGCCTACAGTGTTATCTTTGAAAATATCTAGTAATCACTATTTAAGAGGGAAATAAATCATGCTATTTTTAAAATAAAATGAATATTATGATACCCATCATTACATAACAGTAAAATTTCAATGACCTGTTTGAAAGTATTTGAGTAAATTTTCAAAATCCTATTTGGGTTTTTGTATTTGTAATTGATCTGTCAGACCTCATAAAGCTTAACATGCTGATGAAAATAAACGATAAAGCTTCACGTGATCCCTTCCATGCATAGCAAACAAAAGGAGGAAGTGGAGAAACATGCTGTCTTTTGCCAATGCAAACTTCATTTTTTGTAGCACAAGAGTTAAAGTAATCCTGAAGAAAACCAAAGGTGAAGAAGAAAAGGGAAAGCATAAATATTACTTTTTCCCATAAAGGTTATTTGCAGATTTGTTACTCTTTTAAGAAAGTACAAGGGATGAAAAATTTCCAAAGCACTACAGTATCAAGACTCCATGATTAAACAAACAAACAATAATTTAGAGTAAAGCTCCAGTGTTGTGATAGGGGATAATTCAATAGGATAATATTCAGGCCTTTTCAATAGGTTAACTTAAAAAACTTAGGAGCAAAAACTCATAGATCTTCATGAACAACACGGTGTTGGTTTTTTTTTTAATTTACAGTACTAATGTCTTCTGTGACAATAGCAAGAGCAAGAGTGAATGGGTATAAATACCTGCTTTTAAGCATATGATTCACTTACTCTAAAAACAATCTTTTCTAAGAATGAAATCCCACTAAAATCAACATGTGAAGAACTGGAAGGCATAAGAAAAAGGATGCCCAGGGAAGAATGTTCTTGATGAATAGAATTTCTTATTTAGATGTTAACATGCAACAGGATTATAAAACAGTTTATGATACTGCAAGTCTAAAAGAAGAATGTAGACCCAAAGATGAGAAAGAGAGTAGAAGTCGTCAATTTCAGAAGAAATAACGTCTCATTTCACACGCTGTGTGAGAAATGAGCTTGATCCATTATTCTTACTGGTATTTGTGAGCAGAGATTCCTCACCAGCTTCGTCAGTACTGGCAGGATCCAGCCCAAGGAGAACTGGACCCCCAGGGGCATCAGTGGAATGTGTGATGCCTTCAGTGCTCCGTGCTGCTTCGTTTTCTGAAGGCAGAGTTGGCTGAGTTGGGTCTTCATGAGGAGCACCATCATCAGATGTGGCAAGAGCTGTTATGACGATGGTTGAATCAGCTGTGAATTCAATATGTGCCCCTCTCATCCCCATCACATTCAAGTTTCTCCTCCCTTTAGACAAGGCTATTCTTTTCATACCGAAAAAGAGGAAGAAAATGTTTTGTCCCCCTTGAAATCCTCATTGCTACATTTTGAAATATTAATGTCATGCACTACATATCTTAATCCAAAAGATTCCCAAGACAGTGGGCACACGGAGAGGACATGAAGAAAGCAATCAGGGGAATTTCTGGACCAGTTCTCTTTCTGATCACAGATCCTCAATGTTAGTGTCATTTCCAAATTATTCTACAGAGCATTTTACCTTGCAGTTATCATTCTTGGCAGAAAAAAATTTCAATAACTCAGTAACACTCATTTTCTACTCAAGACTATCTGTATTTTTTCTGCCATACAGAAAATTCAATTAAATAGCAGTTCTTACTAGTGGAAAGATGAGTCGGTAATGGGTTAAGATGATCATCAATGTCTGGAAAAACTCCAGGTATCAAACTGACATGAGAGCCATCTGTGGCATTTGCTTGTCCACTTTCACTTCCAGGCTGAGTGCTGGGTGCCAGGGGCTTGCTGGTTGCTTCTTCTGGGTGGAAAACATCTGTGGACACTGCGACTGCCAGGACGATGGCACAATCAGCTTTAAAGGCCAACCAAACCTCCACCCACATTGCTTCCCTCCTACCTATATCACAGCACACCAGAAAGCATGTCCTGCCACCTGGCTGAGAGCATGGCAGGAGAGAAGGCATGAAGGACTCCCCTTCTCCTTCCACATTGTCAGTGGCTTTTGAGACCCCTAAGTAGCACGTGCTTGCCACATTGTAGGAAGATGTTGGCTGTATCCATATATGCCAGTGACAGGTGGAGAGGGAAGACCTTCAGAAGAAGAGACCACAGCAGGAAACCTGATCCTGTAACTCAGGAGTGAGCGCCCACACCACAGCCAGATTTGCTGTGGTTCTGCACAGGCAAGGAGGTGCAAGGAATTAAAGACAGAACGTGTAGGGCACGGTTCCTGTGTGACTGCCCTGCCCTCACCACCAGGACAACACTCCCTGGAGACGGTTTCACTGCTGAGTCACAAGAGCAAGTCACCCAGCTAACCCCAACAGAGCACCTCCACCACACCGACCGTGTCACCAGAGCACACCAAGCCTGATCTCCCTGATGTGCAGGAGAGGAGAATGAGGCTGGAAATTCAGGGTCACCAAAATATGTGACAGGCAGAAAAGACAAGAGGCCGCCCCTGCAGAAACATGCTTCAGCAAAGAACAGAAACCACCAAACGCAACAGCAAGGAGACCCTTACGCCAAGTGCAGAAGGGCACTCTAACAGCAGATCAGATCGCGCCACAAATTTTGCACTGCAAGTGCACAAGAAGAATGTAGACCCAAAGATGAGAAAGAGAGTAGAAGTTGTCAATTTCAGAAGAAATAACGTCTCATTTCACACGCTGTGTGAGAAATGAGCTTGATCCATTATTCTTACTGGTATTTGTGAGCAGAGATTCCTCACCAGCTTCGTCAGTACTGGCGGGATCCAGCCCAAGGAGAACTGGACCCCCAGGGGCATCAGTGGAATGTGTGATGCCTTCAGTGCTCCGTGCTGCTTCGTTTTCTGAAGGCAGAGTTGGCTGAGTTGGGTCTTCATGAGGAGCACCATCATCAGGTGTGGCAAGAGCTGTTATGATGATGGTTGAATCAGCTGTGAATTCAATATGTGCCCCTCTCATCCCCATCACATTCAAGTTTCTCTTCCCTTCAAAACATGGCTATTCTTTTCATACCGAAAAAGAGGAAGAAAATGTTTTGTCCCCCTTTAAATCCTCATTGCTACACTTTGAAATATTAATGTCAATGCACTTCATATCTTAATCCAAAAGATTCCCAAGACAGTGGGCACACGGAGAGGACATGGAGGAAGCAATCAGGGGAATTTCTGGACCAGTTCTCTTTCTGATCACAGATCCTCAATGTTAGTGTCATTTCCAAATTATTCTACAGAGCATTTTACCTTGCAGTTATCATTCTTGGCAGTAAAGAAGCCTTTCTGCAACCACTCATGCTCCTTTGCTGCTCAAGATTATATGAATAGTTACAAATTATGGAATATATTATTTGAACATCTGTTTATGGCAGTAGTAAGAGTAGTTTTCCTAACAGAATTATCTTGTTACTTGTAAGTTTTATAGAAAGACATATTTGAAATCCTATATCTCAACACCATCCTGGCAGATCACAGAGAAAATGAGTCACTTTGTAGTCTTTGTCACAGACTTAAGGACATCAGTAAGCTACCTGCTTTCTAAGTCATGCAATAGCTTTCCAAGACAAGATATCTGAAAGACAGAAGTGATGAAATATGCATCATTGATGTTATGACTAGTACCTGTATTAGAAGACTCTTTTTCATGATTACTCTCTCTGGAAGGAATAACTCTATCCATTATAGTGGATTGTGTGGAATAATCTTCCTTGCCCCAATCTGGATACACCAATGGGTCTTGCGCTGAGTCATTCTGTTTGGCCCCATGATTGGAGACCATAGCTGTTATGATGATGGTGAAGCAATTATGAAGTCAGTACATAAAGATCCATTTCTCATATTATTCTCCTCTTCGGTTCTTGTCTCTATGACAGGCCTTGCTCACATGTCTACTACATTTAATGGCAAAGAGAAGTAAAGCAGATTTTCTTCTCATTATGGTTTATGTTTAGAAAGGCTGCCTACTGTCACCAATAGGATTGAATCCTTCCTCAAACTGAGCATATGCTTTTCAGAATCAGTGTATCTCCTTGACTTGACTCATGCACCTCATGACTTCGTATTAGTTGAATATCAAACTAATATCCACTAATGTGTAAGTAAGAAATGCAAAGTATCTGGAAGAATCTGACCTGTTGGTAAGATTTTAATCACAGAATTTGATGTATTGACTATATTCAATTTTTTCCCCCTCAATTTCATGATAGAGCATCCCAAATAACAATGTATATCTCCTCTTCAGTGTTTGATAATTATCAAGAAAAGATGGCACTGTTTAGTACAGCACATCAGTCATTAACTAGCAAACAATACACTCACAGGGACATCAACAACTAATATTTATCAATTTTCGGACACTAGCTTTACTGTAGAATTTCATCATTTATGTTTCAATTTCTTTGAGAAACCTCTCTTTTCTTCTACACTATGCTTTTTTCATTCACTTCAATATCATCTTGTCATATTTCAAAAGTGAAATGAGTAGACACTTTGGATACTATTTAGTTAGTTAAAATTGCCATATAAAAAAAAAAGTGCAAAAATCAGCTCCAATAATGACTTGCAACAGGAGCGTGAACACAATTCACAAATATTATTCACAAATGAAAAAATGCAACAGATATCACTGTTTTTCTTTTTAAACATTCACTGTTTTCTGCAGATGTAACCCTTGCAGATAATCTGGTAAACCCTTGTGACTGCATGACATAGAATGCTGAATGTAAGAGAAAATTCCAGTGTTAATTCACTATAGGTCTTGACACACGATGCAAATGAGAGAGAAAGCAAAGTTCCAAGACTAAGTTTGAAGAATAGATTAAAAAAAAAAAATTAAAAGGTAATCAATAGATCTGTATTGCTTGGGTTTATCCACAAAACATTTGTTACGACCTCGGAGTACTAAATTGTTCATAAAGTCTTTCTAAAACTAAACCTTAAGTAAACTCGGATAATATACTAGAATTTAAGTTGCAATGTTACCTGTATAAGAAGTTTCCTTTTCAGTATCATTTTCACCTGGAGGAGTAAATTCTTGTTGTTCAGTAGCCCCAGTGGTGTTTGCAGGATTTTGTCCTTGACTGATCCATCCATTGTGAACACTGTGTAATAGTGGATGTTGGGTTGGTCCTTGACGTTTTTCAGTTTCACTTGTAACAAGTGCTGATAAGATGATGATTGAATCAATAATGATCAAAATACCCGACAGCAGTCATACTATCCTTATCTTCAGTATCCTTATCTGCAGTAAGGTTGGATTTTGTGTTTTCCTTTTTTCTTTAATTTGTTGCAATGGGTGTGAAATGAAAGACGGAAAGAAATAAAGCTCCTTTGGAAACCAAAGTCTGTTTTGCCCAGGAAAGCTTCACCAGGATCAGTGGAAGATTTAAGTTTGCTGCAGAGTACTCAATGACCAGTGACAGAATAAAGCTATAGGAAAAGCAGTAGAAGACACAGCAATAACAGCTTGCATCTCTACTTTGTATTTATTAACACTAACTTAATTAGTTGAGTCTGTGGATTTGGGGTTTATAAAAGTGAAAGAGATGATGAAATTGCTCTTCTGAGTAAATGTATCAACTACACAATTGCAAGGAGGGCTCTGAGGAAGTTGCCACTGCTTCTGGGAGTGGAAGAATATTTAGTTGGATGAATGAAATGAATAAGTTCATATATTTGAGGTTGAAAAGCATACTAGTCTTGAACTGAGTAATGATTAAAGCTAAAATAAATTAAATACTCAATGTTTGATTTACTGTTTACATAGCAGAAGATGCAATCAGAAGTAATTTGAAGTACCACCACCTCAAGAGATTTTGTAATAAACATTAAAAGGCTTAGAAAACATACATCAGAAAAGAATACCTGTAACACCAAGGTGAGCATTAGAATCCAAATTTAAAAAAAAGAAAAAGAAATAATAGAAAAAAGCATTAGGTAGCAAATACTTCCACAAATGATGTATGAAAGCAAAAATAAAGGTCCCAACTAGAGGATACAGAGAATGAACTGGAGCTGTTGCACATGCAGTAAGTCACCAGCTAGAGAAACCTACAATAAGCATTTTCCAAAAAGAACAGAAATGGAGAGAGATGCATCTTCAAATGATGAAATGTTCATAAAGAGAGCATTCCAACAAATGTAATTCATTATTTTCATAATTAGAAAAATATTGAGAGATAATCCTGCAAAATATGCTCCTGAATTTGCAGCTAGTAGGAGATTAAAGCTAAGAAAAGTATGAACACATAAGTTAACAACATTTCAGAACTAAAATAAACTTTTCACAGAAACTCTTTCCAGGTGATTAAAGCTCCTGCCCAATGCCAACTGAATTCTTCCCAGAAACCCCAGGACCATAAAGAAATGTCCGTAGCTAATGAAGGCAGATCCAAAGAACTACCACAGAAGGAAGAAAACGGTTGCCTTTACAGAGGGATAATAAAGCTTTCCACAAGTCCAGCTGTAGAAAGGTACATCTTCAGCTATTCAGTTTTGATCTTCTTTTTAACAAGATAAAATGGCATTGTTGCCAAAAACAAAGTTTATATTTAGCTATGCTTTAAAAACAAACAAACAAACAGCAACAAACTGGAAACTGTTTACCTACACAGAAAAACAGCTGGAGAATGCACTCCGTAAGCCTTTGCCTACAGAGATTTTTGAACTTGAAGAAAGTGATAATTGAGAATTTTCAATAGCTCGGTTGGCTAATGACACTAACACCAGAAGGAAAATGTTCACATTGCTCTGGAGATAGCATCTTATCTTTTGTACCCCAGTTGGGAATGCAATGCTTACTGTTCTATTTAAAATGGACCCTCAGGAGTAACAGATCCTAGGCTGAGCCTTTTGTCTTCAAGACCACATTGTAGTACTGGCTGGATAATTTTTTAACTTAACATGGCCAAATTTATGCTACTATTATTATCTTATTATCCCACACTGAAGAATCTACTTAAATCAATCTGAGCTTTATATCTGTAGGTTTTCCACCCACATATTTTTCAAATATTGCCTTGGATGTTTCTGTAAGTATTCCCATGCTTTCACGTGTACTAAGCAATGGAAAGAGTAGGTGGTTACTGTTTAGTTTTGTCACATTTGTAACTGCCAGAAACTTGTTTTTCAAGAGGCCTGATGTAACTGAGAAGTTATGGTTAATCTAACTTTCATGTTTTTGAATCACCAGTGCTATTTTCTGTCTTTGTCTTCAGATTTTACAATAGAAATTTCACAGTGAAAAAGGGGGATTTTTCTTCACCAAGCTGGACCTACAATTACATGTTGCAATCTGCTCAGTTTTATTACACCACTGGCAGTGCAAGCTTTAAAACCCCAGAGACATGTGGGGAAGGGGAAAGTAATGAATATTAGGCGCAAAAGATAAATTTGGAGTGACAGATGAATGCCATAGATGTCACCTCTGAGGTCTATAACACAAATAATATGAAGTTATAACCAAAGCTAGTGATATGGGAATTACAATTAGCAGCACTGTGAGATTGCTAGACTTCACTGTATTATGTCACAAATCTGAATATTATCTGAAATGTTTAATAGCTTTACCCCTGCCAGCAGAGCTAGGATATCTCTCCTCTTCATCTGTGTAGGAGGGTTTCCAATAATCTTGTGTGGAGACGTCCAGAAGCGTTTCATGTTGTGAGTCCACAGCTGTCAGGACAATGGAGGATTCAATACTGATCATGCTCTACTTCTATCATTATTACGCTACTGTTAGTGTGTGCCATAAAGATAGGGGATAATGGATATGCATGCATAACTAAATGATAGTCACACTATTCTTCTTATCAAGTTTCTTTACACCAAGCTAGTATTTCTTTTCTTTGCATCAGACAGATGCAAAGACTTGCAGGAATAATGGTGGAAACAAGAGATAGAAGAATGACGTATAACAGAAGTAGTGCAAAACTCTTACAGCAGTTACAGACATTTAAATTTGAGTTTAAAGAATAATCCTGGGCCTAAAGAAGATTGTAGGTGTCTGAGGAAATGTAAAACATTCTTGCTAAGTATTCAACAAGTATTCAGATTTATGAATGAGAGCACTACAATAGCCACCTAGTATTAGTCAATAAAGTTATAGTACAGTTGAAATGATAAAATAAAACTGCCACAAGAGGCTATGATCAGAAACTGCATACATTTTCACCCAGAGAGTATGCAAACATCACTAGCCCGTAGAGCTGGCATAGTATGTGCCATATGGAATAAGTCAGAGAGTAAAACGCAGAGAGCAAGAGCTAAATGAATAAAAACCAGAAACATCTAAAGGTTAGACAAAAGAAAAAGAAACCCTAAACAAGTTGAGTCATTCATTTTGTATCTTTCTGAAAAACAAAGACTACAGCTGAGAAAAAGGCAAAATTTGACAATATTCAGATGAAAAAAAATAGTGAAATACTTAAAAGTACAGATTTATTGACACTACAAAGTACGCAAGTGCACAAGAAAAATACACAATAAGATGTGCTTAAATTATATTAAATTAAATTTTAAAATAGTGATATGTTACTATCTTTGAGCAAGTTAAAGTGATAGAGTGACAATTTCTAATGAAATGGGAACAGAGATTGGCTTTAGTCTTCCATATAATAAGTAGACTCTGTATAACAGAGCCAAGAAATCTACTAAGAAAATATATCAACAAATAGTGATGAAGGCCATGGTTATATTTCAGCAAAGATATGGTGAATGTTATAAATAACACAAGATAGAAATAATTTAATACCGTTTTTCTTCAAAAAAAGAAAAACTTGGAAAAAATTACAAACATTTCTTCCAGGAAGTGCAGGTGTTGAACTACTGGGTTAAAACAGGGATGAAAGTGACATGTCAACATTAAGTAATGAAGCAATAAATTCTCTAACATCCTTTTACCAGTGAAAAGAAAATAATTTTGGAAAGAATTGATAAGAAGAATGCACACTCTTCCCAAAACATATATGTAGCAACAGGTGAGAAATATATGATAAAAAAGGGAAAAAAGAAAAACGAATACATCCAAAGGAAAAGGAAATTCCTAACTAGTACTTTAAGCAAAGCACCATGTTAGCATGACATTCTTTACCCCTGGTTGAGTGTGTAGGTTCTTGGGTCTTCTCTCTGGGATTCGACAACCACCACTGGTACAAAAACGGATTCCACTGAGCTTGGGTGGTGGTTTTCTCCAGGTTGTCATGATGAGGCTCTGGAGCTGCTAGGATGTGGTTCATTGAACCAAGAAATTGTTATTTCTTGAGAGGCTTACTTTCTCCAGCCTAAGCCAAGTCCACCAGCACCAGCACCCTGAGCATGCTCATGCCACTGAGAGGGATGTGAGCACAAAGGGAATGTATGAACTTGGGAATCAGTACATTCCTGAAACTCATAGATAGCTGAAAGACAGACTGTGGTCAATCCCAAGAAAGAACATGGTTGCTTGGGAGGAGGCATCACAAAACCCTCTGAGTCTTTCCTTGCCATTTAGCGTGTTAAAGAGTTCCTTACAGACTGTGCCAGTAGGAGAAAAAGCAGATAGCCTCCGATAACCTCCAGAATGGAGAACATCCACCAGGAATTGGAAGAAAAATGACACAGAGAGAAAAAAGTATAAGCTATGAGTATGAGTATCTACTGATAGCCCTTTGAAGCCGGTGCTGCCAAAGATCTGGGCTCAGAACTACAGCCATTCTGCACAAAAACGCATGCACTCCCATTGGTCAGCTGCTGACAGCCAGCTCCACAACAGAAACACCTTTGAGTTTGGCATCAACAAATGTGGGAAACACAACTCCATCTCTATTACACTACCACCGCACAGTATTTTCTCAGAATATGGCATTTCAAATAGTACTAAACCATTGACTGCGACAGACATTTGAGTGTGGAAACAGATTTCCACTTAAGAGAGATTACAGGACTTTACCCCCTTTTCCTTCACTGTGCCATACAAGACGAATATATCACAGTGTGACTCAGGGCCAGTGCATATGGAAATGAGATATAAATTTTAGCAGCACTGGAAGAAGGCCCTTCTAGGGATCAGGACCTCACAAGATCTAAATAAACTTTTTCTTTGGTACGGGAGAGTTACCTGAAGCAAGAGCTGACTAGAACAGCAGCTACTCCTTTAACAAATGCTCCTATAGTGAAGGAAGGGAAGACTGCTCAGAAAATGGAATGATGAGCAAGCAAACTTAAAACCACAACAACAGCAATGTACCCAAAGAGAGAGGAAGTTCCTTACTAGTACTTGGAGCATACTCATTCTTGGCTACACTTATTTCCCATCCTGGAAACACCGTTGAGTATATCATCTCCTCTGAAGAGTCTTCATCATCTGAACCATTGCCGCTCGAGGTCACATCTGCTGTGGTGATGTTAAATGTGCCATGAAGCCTGAGCCCACAAGGTCTCTTGCTGACAGACTCAATCAGCATGCACCCCACAGTCACAGAGGAGCACGAACTGCACCACCCTTGCCTCGGTCCGTATCTCCCACTGGTCCTTCCTCCCACAAGACATTCATTATCTTACCACGGCCCTACTGAAGCTACCCCAATATTGTTAGCTATGTTTCTGTGCCATACACAGAGTCATAACACCGATATCTGATTCCTTTTTTCACACCTAAGGACAAACTGTAATTTCAGCAAAATTTAATCAAGAGTGATCTGGTTTTATATGAATGAATTTTCAGAATAATGTTCGATCGTTTTTACTCTCACAGCTTTCATTCCTTCAGAAATACTGGTTGTCCATACAAGCAAAACTGTATACTCTTCTACTTTATGGTGTCTGTAAAAGACAGAGTTATGACTTAGTGTACTTATTGCTACCTTTTTTTCAAATATTCCTCAATGTTATAAGCCCCATGGAAATAATACCATAAGGAGTTTCTGGAATGATCATTCATTCAATTTCCACTTGTAGTCATCACAGTAATATAATCTAACTTGTATATCATAGAGAATATTTTTTCAATCTGGGCCACTGGTGGGATGTAATTAACTGATGTTAGAACTTCAATAGTTCTTTCTTTTCATAGGCAGACTTAATATTCCGAATGTTTGTTAACCACAGGATACATGATGTGGTCTGTCACTATCAAATACACAGCCTCCAAGAAAGAGCCAAATACATTTTTCTTTCCTCTTTAAATACAAAAAAAGAGATAACACACACTGCCCATTGTAAACACCCTCCACATAATGCTTCTGAAGCTAGCTGCCCTGTCTCACGATTTAAAACACCATGTTAGTATGACATTCTTTACCCCTGGTTGAGTGTGTAGGTTCTTGGGTCTTCTCTCTGGGATTCGACAACCACCACTGGTACAAAAACGGATTCCACTGAGCTTGGGTGGTGGTTTTCTCCAGGTTGTCATGATGAGGCTCTGGAGCTGCTAGGATGTGGTTCATTGAACCAAGAAATTGTTATTTCTTGAGAGGCTTACTTTCTCCAGCCTAAGCCAATCCACCAGCACCAGCACCCTGAGCATGCTCATGCCACTGAGAGGGATGTGAGCACAAAGGGAATGTATGAACTTGGGAATCAGTACATTCCTGAAACTCATAGATAGCTGAAAGACAGACTGTGGTCAATCCCAAGAAAGAACATGGTTGCTTGGGAGGAGGCATCACAAAACCCTCTGAGTCTTTCCTTGCCATTTAGTGTGTTAAAGAGTTCCTTACAGATTGTGCCAGTAGGAGAAAAAGCAGATAGCCTCCGATAACCTCCAGAATGGAGAACATCCACCAGGAATTGGAAGAAAAATGACACAGAGAGAAAAAGGTATCTGCAACAGCTGGAAGGAGTACCCAGAAACAAGCACACCCATTATTTTTGCATTCTCTTCTACTGATAGCCCTTTGAAGCCGGCGCTGCCAAAGATCTGGGCTCAGAACTACAGCCATTCTGCACAAAAACGCATGCACTCCCATTGGTCAGCTGCTGACAGCCAGCTCCACAACAGAAACACCTTTGAGTTTGGCATCAACAAATGTGGGAAACACAACTCCATCTCTATTACACTACCACCGCACAGCATTTTCTCAGAATATGGCATTTCAAATAGTACTAAACCATTGACTGCGACAGACATTTGAGTGTGGAAACAGATTTCCACTCAAGAGAAATTACAGGACTTTACCCCCTTTTCCTTCACTGTGCCATACAAAACAAATATATGCATGTATATAAACATAATGAATGGAGTTGCATATACAGAGGCTGGAAGTTCCCTCCAGAGAAGTACTGTTCTGCAGGACACAGTGTCACTCAGGAGAATCTTGGAAATCCAGTGCATATGGAAATGAGATATAAATTTTAGCAGCACTGGAAGAAGGCCCTTCTAGGGATCAGGACCTCACAAGATCTAAATAAACTTTTTCTTTGGTACGGGAGAGTTACCTGAAGCAAGAGCTGACTAGAACAGCAGCTACTCCTTTAACAAATGCTCCTATAGTGAAGGAAGGGAAGACTGCTCAGAAAATGGAATGATGAGCAAGCAAACTTAAAACCACAACAACAGCAATGTACCCAAAGAGAGAGGAAGTTCCTTACTAGTACTTGGAGCATACTCATTCTTGGCTACACTTATTTCCCATCCTGGAAACACCGTTGAGTATATCATCTCCTCTGAAGAGTCTTCATCATCTGAACCATTGCCGCTCGAGGTCACATCTGCTGTGGTGATGTTAAATGTGCCATGAAGCCTGAGCCCACAAGGTCTCTTGCTGACAGACTTAATCTTTGCTGTCTCCCCAGCATGCACCCCACAGTCACAGAGGAGCCCGAACCGCACCACGCTTGCCTTGGTCCATATCTCCCACTGGTCCTTCCTCCCACAAGACATTCATTATCTTACCACGGCCCTACTGAAGCTACCCCACTGTTGTTGTTGGCTACGTTTCTGTGTCCAATTATAGGTCACAGCACAAAAGGGCACCTGTCTTATTCCATCAGAGTGAGTGTAGTGTACTGCCACGAAAACACACTCTTCATTTCTTGTACAATTCTCATTAAAATAATCTCATTCTAAAGTGACTTGGAGATAGAAAATTAGAGACTCTAATACATCCTTTACAGAATATCTCAAATATTCAACCCTCTCAGGTATGTAGTTCACTAATAATATGGACAAATGCTCTTTTGCTAGCATATTACCACAGAGGAAGAACATTGTACTTTCATAGAACAAAGGAAATGGCCTCAATTTGAATGAGAGGAGATTCAGTTCGGATGTTAGGAATAAAGAAAAAAGTCTCTTCCAAGAGAGTATTAATGTAATGGAATAGGCTGTCTAGGGAAGTGATGGAGTCACATTCCTTGGAGGTGTTCAAGAAACATGTAGATGTTGTACTTTGGGACATGGTTCACTGGGCATGGTGATAATGGGTTGAAGGCTGGACTAGATGATCTTTGAGGGTCATTTCCAGCCTTAATGATTCTATGATTGTTTTATTTTTCCTCTTCAGAAACATTACAGAGAAAAGCAGCAACACATACTGCCCACTATAAACACCCTACAATTAATGCTTCTGAAGCTTGCTGCCATGGCTCACTGGACATTTAGCCTTTTTTAAAAAGTACCATCTTAGCACGACATTCTTTACCCCTTGTTGGCTGCGTGGGTTCTTGGGTCTTCTCTCTGGGGTATGACCACCACCATTGGTCTGAAAATGGATTCCACCATGACTGGGTGGTGGTTTTCTCCAGGTTGTCACGATGAGGCTCTGGAGCTGTTAGGACATGGTTCATTGAACCAAAAACTTGTTATTTCTTGAGAGGCTTACTTTCTCCAGCCTAAGCCAAGTCCACCAGCACCCATGTGGTGCACACATGTGGGCTGCATGCTCATGCCACTGAGAGGGATGTGAGCACAAAGGGAATGTATGAACCTGGGGTATCATTACATTCCTCCAGTAGCAAAAATATCCAATCATTTTAGTGTAAGTTTGAATCATTCTGCTGAAGTTTAAGATTATATTACCAGCTCTGAAATATTTACTGTGTGTGAAATACACTCCTTTTTGACAAAAAGCATGCAAAGCTAACAAAAATGCATACACCAAGAATGAAAATCCTCAAGAAATCCAGCTTATCATTATTTATGTTTTCTTAACTGTTAATTACAAAGCATAAGGACATATAACTGCAATTTTACAAAGAGTAGCAATTATGGCACCAAAACTACACAAATTGTGCCTTTCTGGCAAGCTGCACCTGACTGAATAATTGTTTTCTCTTTTTGTGCTTACTTTTGACTTGTATTTAATACTACTCTGACTCTGATATCAGAAATAAAGGATAATAGTGCTCAATCTCCAAAATAAAAACAAGTAGATCAGTAATGCATAAAAATCCTCTGCACTTAAAATTACAATTGTTAACAATTTTCAACAGATGTACTCTGAATCAGTGTGGATATTTTGGTTAGAAGAGAGCTAATACATTCTTTCATGTCATCTGTAGTCATGTTTCAATTTTATGTATACAGAATTACACATGATCACATGGAAAATTCCACAAATGCTTCAAGCAAGATATAACTTCTCAGTAAGAAACCTGTGCAAAGTTATCACAAATGCCCTAGAATTTAATTAATGAGAAGGTTTATTGTTGTATGCACATACATACACAGAAACAGATTACAAACAGTCTACAAGCTCACAGCGTTTCCAACAGTCTGAAGTTGAATAACTCCCTTCATGTTGTTTTCTGTATAGCTGTCGTGAAGAAGACTAGATTAAGACATAATGAACACTGAAGTCAAATCTGATGGATTTTCTGGAGTATTAGTATTGAGCTTATCTGATACCATCACTCTCTAAGTGCAGAAACAGATCACTGTAGTGTGGTAGAATTTTGTTGTGATGTTGAGCAAAAATGCTTTAAAAGCATGTAAATACATTCAGGAAAAAGCTTCTCTTAATCCATGAAGAATTAAGAAATACTACACAAAAATTCACAAACGATGATATGCTCATAGCAGTGTAAATGCTACATATCTGTTTTTTTGTTTTCCATATCTGTTCATTGCCACAAATTCATAGTTTGACAGAAGTAGCTTGAACACAGAAGAGCGTAAGATAAATCTGAATGCAATATTAGTGAAGAAAAAAATCAACACTGGCTTCTGGAAATGCCAGTCCTGCTAAAATTCAGTCATTATAACTTCAGTTTCCCCACATAAAATGCTCAGTGAGCATTTACAAGAAGATATGGAATTCCTGCACTAGCAGACACGTTCGATGGAAATCTGTCTCTCTCATTTGACTCTGTGGGCTGCATCTGGACCCATCTACAGATAAGTGAGGTTTTCTATTTAAAAAGATTCAAAAAAGACTATTGTGAAAACAACTTTGAATGAAGAAGTGGAAGAAGTGGTGCAGGCAGAGTGCCTGGATGACTTTTATGTAAACCAAGAGGTCTGCAGATACATCCATCTGAAATGAAAATACTTAACTAGCATGATCAGGTTGTATTCTGTTAATTTAAAAACTTAAGATTTCTCTTCTTCTCGAAGCCATAAAAGCTCATTTAATAAGAAAGATTCCCATAGAATTAAAAGGCAATTTTTTAGATACAAAATTCAAACTCAGTAAACTAAAAATAGGTGCAAATTGAGTTCCAGGCATTTCAGGGCAAGAAGAGAGGATGGCTTGCCTTTTTTAAGATCAGAAAATCTGAACATTATAAAATCTGGTCTCTGAGCAATTGAGTAACGAAAAATTAGTTATCTGGGGCTTGGATGGAACTACGATCAAAATTATCAAAATTATCAACAAGAAAATAATTGAAGTAGAGAGCTGCAGAGCTTTTACAAATCAAGCTTCAAATTATAGTGAGGAATTAACACATGATTTAATGGAGGAAAGATTTTTCTGACACCATCCTTTAAGATCACTTACATTGCTTACTGTTGAACAAGATAGATTGAGCTTCTGTCTATAGCATCCCTCAAGAGATGAGTCCCCTGTATGTTATTTAAGAAAGGAATTCTGCTAGTAGAGTTTGTGTCGTGGGAGATAATATGAGAGATGTCAAATGACTAATACATTGATTAGCCATCATCTGATTCCTACCTAAGTGTCAGTGTTTCTGGGAATATCTGACTTTACTTCCTTGAACTAGAGGGGCTAGTTGTTTATTTTGTTGTTGTCATGGTTCTTGTTCCAGCATGATGGAATCATTTTTGGTTCTTGACTTCACAAATTTCCATGGGTAAACTAAAGTACAGCGCATTTTGTAGCAAACATTCAGTAGAAGCATAACTACTATTGATGCCCACATTTATTCAACTTCTCCTTGAATGGTCATCTGACTTGCTGTAGTCACTCCTACCTTCTCTCCACAGCAAGTGTTAGGAACATATTTACTTGAGTGACAAATATGGATTTACAGCTTCCTTCCATATATAAAATGTCAATGTAGATGCTTTCCTATCCAATCAGCCAAAGAATGGACAAAAGCCTTTTGTAAGGAATGAGATTTTTCAGAGTATGCTCCACATGAAACATAAGGAAAAATTCATCAGAGCACAAGAGTGTCTAATAGAAATGGATGAAAAAAAATCAGTCACAGTTATTGTTTGAGTAAATAGTTCTGGTAAGTTAGGGAAGTAGACCTTTTTATTCTTCTTTTTTTTTCTCTTTCTTTTCCTTTTTTTTTTTTTTTCTCTCAGAAGGAAAGAAAAAGTAAGTGTTTTGGTTCTCCTTATTTCTTTAAATAAGTGAAAAAATCATTTCACTGTCTATTTCTGATGTAATCAGTCCAGAAAGTAGTGTCTTTTGGGGTATTTCTGAAGTTGGACAAAATGTGTATTACACCACTTACCAGAATGCACTGCTGGAAAAAAGAAAGCAGTTTTAATGCAGTAATTAATTGATATAGTTATTATAATGCACAAATCTTACTAGTACTGGCAGGATGCTGTACATCATCTTCTATGGGGAAATCAGCAGCTGTTGCCAAGATAACAGTTGATGTAGGGGAACTTTCATAACCTGTATGAAATGGATGAATCATTACTATTTCATTAGCTGAGGTGTAACTCATTACTCACAACTACTTCAATTATTCTATACTGAAAGCTTTGTTCCTTCATTTACTGAAGAGAAGATACAGAATAGGTTTTTCACACAATTCAAACTTAAATATTCTTATTTTAGTAACGTAGCAAAGACAATACCGAAATAAATCATTTCAAAAGGTATATGTATTACAGTGATAATGAACTATCTATCAGTGATTTTCTTGTGCAATTAAAGCCCTGACTGTACATGTGTGGCATCTGCACAGGAAATCTAGAGCAGCAAGTGATGTTATTTGTACTCCCCTCTTTATTGAGAAATATTCTGAGCTTTAGCCTAAAGAACTAAACTGTAAGTAAGCAGAGCTAATAGGAATTGTCATGGCTAGCAATTGAACTACATGGCATACACCCGGAAGAATGGCTCTGGTCCTAATTTCTCAGGTAGAAAATGTTAGGATTTACCATTTATGATGTGAATCACATAGAAAAACAAGTAGAAGATTCCATTAATATACTGTGAAATATACAATGAAAAGCTATTTTGTAATTCTAATATATATAATTTATAATGTCCATGTTTCAGTTTATATTTTTTTAAAATGTGGGGATTAATGGAGGATGATGATGTAGACCACTGGCATCCTTCACTGGTAAGTTGTTGGCAATTTGATAGAAAGCCTGTGGCCAGAGGTCACATAGTAAACATCATTGTACTTAAGGTATATTTGTTTCCCTTAGGCTCAACGGGAGCTGGTATTTTAGACCTCTGATCATTTCCAGTACACAAGCATCATAAAAAACAAAACTAAGTATACAGCACCTTCACAAGAAAGCAAAATGCAGGCAAGATACCTTAATTCACTGATTTTCCACCCTGCTGAATGCCCTAGAAATGAGTATAGTATTTGTATTTGGTAACACTTCAGAAAATTAGAATATGATTCTACCACCTAAAGGAAGAAGATATTACATTTTAATTTGAACTTCTATCACTTTATGTGTTGTGAATATGCTGTAGTAAGAAGACATTCTAAAAAATCCCTGTATTTGTGCAAAGGGAAGTCACTTGAACTGTATACCATTCCTTTTATTACTTAGTATCAATCCACTCTATTAGAGAACAGATAAATATATGTCATCCTATCTCTAGATATTCATAAGCATTGGCTCACTAACCTATCTGCTTTCACTGCTAAACACGTTTTTGATTCTTCAACTGAAATCAATATTTTATCAAGGACATTAGCAAATTCCTAGGACATCTATTCTCAACGTCCTGGGAAGACGTTGATGTTTCCAAACTATGCATATGTACAGCTGCTTTGTACACCCATGCAAACAAACAAAAAAAAACAAACAAAAAAAAAAAAAAGAAAAAGAAAAAGAAAAAAATTAGAAATTCAATAAGTTTCTGTGTGGGCTTTTTTTTGCTTGTTTGTTTGCTTTTTTTTTTTTTTTAGCCAGAAACACACTTTTCTTTTTACTTCCCAGTGATATAAAATAGAGACAGTGCTTCCCTTTCACTCATGATATCATTTACTTCGCAATGCAATTCTTCACACAGTTTTTATAAAAGGGATATAGTTGCATCCTATTGTCCTTACCGTATTCTTTCACATGCAGGTCTTTTTCACCTCCTCCAGAAGAATGATCTGGCAAATGTGAGATAGGAGTAACACTTCCATAATATGAAGGAGTTGATCTCCTGACAGAAGTATCCCCTGGAGTTGTGTCATGCATTGATCCACTACCTAAATTTTCATCATCCACACCTGAGGTTGAGGAGTCTCCACTATGACGTGTGCCATCTGCATTATAACGTGAGCCATCCTCATTGTCAATAACTGATGGAAAGAGTAAATAGGGCAGCTGTTGATAACCAGGAGGTACATAGCTACATTACAGTTATGATAGACAGCTATGTCTTAGAACAACAAAGAAGTAAAAATAAACAGTTCATCTGGTTTTTTGCATCTCATCCAACCTACCTAAATCATCGCTTAAGGATGTGCAACGTCTTACTGTTTTAATATACATAACTGTCAAACATATGGCGGCTACTCTGATTCAAATAATTTGAAATTTTAATCAGATCAGTTTGTGTTTGAACATAAGATCCTGGCTTCTGTGAAGTCAACAGGAATATTAAAATGTAATCTATTATGAATGAATATTTTCCGCCACTTCTGGCTGCTCTTCTAACCAGAAATTTAAATGAGATATTGAAGGGTTGCTGTCTTAAACAAAGACCTTTAGGTTAAATAAACATTAGCAGCTCTGTTGTTCAAAAATGTCAAATAAAACATGCCTCCTAACACCTTGAGACAAACTAAGCCCCATATGATTTATAGGAAGATGAGTGATTAATCGTTTTAACTACCCACAGTATATCTATACATCTTTTTCTTGGTTGTCTTGATCTTTAAAAACAATTGTTTATGTGGAAAAAAGATAACCAAATCCTAAAAAATGAAAAAAAAAAAAAAAAAAAAAAGGCAAGGCTTTCTGGTAAGTACAATACCTATTTCACTCTGATTGCTGAGGAAAGAAGTATCTATTCTTTCAACTGGCTCGCATGCTTTGCTCCTTGATTCTGAAAAAGAAGGAAAACAGAAAGTATTAATTTAAGGAAAATGCGAAAAAGTCTTGTATATACCACTATTAGTTAGACTGAAAGACTTATTAAAAATAACCTATTGGAAAGCTTGCTTTATACTCCTAAAAATCACTTGATCCTCTTCTAATTGTTGTGCTTTTAGATAGAGTTGAAGATGGCGATGTTTGATTTCGTCCCTCACCTGACAATCCAGAAAACTTCCCAGAAAATTTCTAAAATTGTACGTAATCACAGAGATAGATCATTAAGTGTGCTGATACTATAGATGCACTTCCGGAGGCTGACAAAATGTATTTCTCAGTCGAGAAATAGGTTCTATTTAATGTAGAATACCTCATTCTAGCACCTTAAATAAGAATTACATGTCATGGTTATTTAATTTGTATACAAAACACCATAAACATACATACATACCTGTTGCATTGTAACAGTATGCATCATACCGGCCAGTTGTATTTGCTGAAAGTTTGTAAATGCCTGTATGATTCGCTGCACAAAGATGATATGGATTGATTCGTGGGATAACAATATGCCCCACTATAAAGCCATACCTGTGAAGTACAGAGGAAAGCACATCATATATGTGCAACAGCAGATAACAAACACTCAAGATATCTCAAACATGAAGAAGATACAAATAAGCCATTATTTTCATCCTAAAAAAAAACAGTGCATGCATTTATGCATAATTTTTGTATGCAGGGAATGTTTCTCTCACATGTAGCTATATCAGTCTCCAGCCCATGTAATGTAATGTCTGCAGCTAAATCTATTTTAATTGAGGATTTCATTAGCTGAGATGCTTGGATCCACAGCAAAGTAGTGAAAATGAGGGGCTAGAAAGCTAAATGTGCTGTTTATTCAGTGAGAGGATGTATCACCTGATACCATAGTCTGGCTTCTTTTTCCTTACTTTTTACATTAAGCATAACATTCTACCCAGTGCCATTTCATACAAAAATGTTTGGGTCTCAGTGTTACAGTACTCTATCAAATTTAGAGAGTGACTGCAAGACACACACAAGTTTCTACTATGCAGATATCTTAGTAAAATATTCAGATACACCAGTCATTCATCCACACGTTCCTACTGTTTCTTACAGAGGAAAAATATGGCAATTGTGTACAGAGCTTGCACATTTCAGTGAAGACTGTGGTTAACAGAGTTCCAGAATGCACAACATGTTGGTACTATTTTGCAATTCTGTAACACCTGATGAATTCCAACGTATTTAGCTTGAAGGGATGAAAGAATGGTAATGAAACTGTGGCTTTATTCTGGTTTTTGCTTTACTTCTTAATATGTACAGTCATCAGGAGGAATACATTTCATAGCTTAGCAGTTTTTTAATCTGTGAGCTCTATTCCAGTTGCATGTATAATGTACAGAGTTAATTGCAATTCTAAAATTCTGTTGTAGGTAGAATTATAAACTACTTCACCTCCACTTCCAACTAATCCTATGATGTTGACAATGTTTAATCTGTTAATCACCTTCTTTTCTTATGATCTGTTGATTCAGCTTACTCACCATTCCACACATATTTTAGCTATTTCATACTATTATTTTTTCTCTCCTACTCAAGCTCGATAAGAGCCTAGCTCTACTGACAAGGACTTCTGACACAGCATCAGCAAATAAGAGGGTCGGAGGGCTGGCAGGCAGGGAGGGAGGGAAGAACCCTATCTACATGCCTTACATATCCAAATTTGTCCTTTGCTACGATATGAACAAGTTCAATGATAAATTCAAGAATGCAAACTAAAATTGTGAGGAAATGTACACTGAACTTTTCTATGCCAGTGCGTAATGAATTCAATTCTTCAATATTTGCTGTTTATTTTAATTTTTTATACAGTTAAAAGCTACTCAACATGAATCTGTCACATGATCGGGGAAAAAAAACACAAAAAAACCCTTCAAATTTACAACTCCCCAGGTCAGTCTCTTTTGAATTTGAATGTTTAGGTTGACTTGTGCAATAATGTACTAGGTCTTTTGTAAAACAATGCCACATGATTTTCTAGTCTGACCTATTTACAGACCACTGGACTACCCTGAGCTAGATGTCATCTTTGGGGCAAATATTCAGTCTTGATGAAGCTTAGGTGAGACAAAGAATCTGTTCCAACACTTGTCTTTTAAGCCAAAATTATCATCAACTTTCAATGTCTTTGTGTATATTTTGCTAAACTAAGGAATTCCTATTATTCACATTTGTTTCCCCATAAAACATTAATTATAAGGGGTAATTGAGTTACTTAACAATGTATTTCTATCTTTCTCTCTTTCTTCCTTTTTTTTTTTTTTCTTCTGAAACTTCTCTATCCATATCATTTAAGAATGTACCAACACTGTCACCAGTTCTTCACTGGAAGTCAGTAATTTTTCCCCAACAATGCTATTTGATGCTCTTTGTGTTGACTGACAGGAAAAAGAGTTCCTCACATTATGCATACCATTGACTCTACATCAGGTTCATTAAATATCACAAATATTTTGTATGTAATTGCTTTACCAATTAGCCAGTGACACAGCGATGACCTGAACATCACCCTTAATGGTTTGTTATGCTCTCAATCTTCTAAATCTTTACATTTTATCTGGAGGAGTTCATGATTTCTTCAAGATAGTTGGTAAGAAGAATATGCAGTCAAAGACTTATTGTAGAACCCAGTGCAAATGTACATGTGCTGAAAGATGGTTTGCTCATCACATAATATAACTTACTTCAGGAATGACATGGCCATCTAATTAGCAACAACAGTAATTATTACACTATGGATGGCCTTGTCACAATATATAATTTTTCCCCTCAAATTCTTTACCTGCACGTTTCAAATCCAAGTTCATGAGCTCTTTCAAATTGCTCCAGTGTTGCCAAGGTACTATTGAGAGCTCTACAGAGCTCAATTGCTTCAGTTCGTGTGAGACTGTAGCGACCATTTTTCTCCACATGAAACACTCCTCCATATCTGCAACTTACATTGAATTCTGTGATTGAAATAAAAGAAAATTACAAATTATTGGACTTGATGCTTCACTGAGGATCTGAAATTGATTTATTTTCAAGTATAGCTCTTCCAGTGCAAGCCAGCAGCAAACAGCAGATATTAATTCATTTAGAAAGAGATTTGGCACTTTAAATTAGATCACTTTCTCCATATTTTTCTTCCTTGGGCTCAGACACATGGCAACCTTTCAAAAAATGCAAAAGTGCAAGTCCACCAATACAGCATGCTTTATCATCAACAATAACAATGCAGAAGATACAAATAAGTTGTGAAAATCTTTGAGACTTTACTGAAAAAAAAAAAAAAAAAAAAAAAACCCTAATATTCTAATGCATTTGAAAATATTTATTCAAAGCAGAATCGTTTAAAGATGAAATTATAGTATAATCAAAACCTTTATGATCATAAGGTTTCTTCTTTATCTCATTGTGACCCTATTAAAGCCAGGAGACTGCACTGGGAATCTACCTGATATGAAACCAAAGAGAACTGCACAGACATTCTGAACTAGAACAACATAACACTGTTAAATACTCCCAGAAAGGCAAGCTTTAGGCTCTTCTTATTCTACCAGCAAATAAGAGAAACCTTGGCCATACATAATGTGTGAGGACACATGAACCAACCTCTCGCTCCGTGTTCCTCAGTTTTGACAGCATTTCCCTTCATTTTGAAAGACTTCTGCTTGCTGCACTCTGAACTCACTCTTGAATACAAACATGTTATTGTCAACCCACGTTAGAATTTCAATATATACTGCAGTAAGTTTTTTTAGTAGTAAAAAGTGTATTAGGTGAGTTTCAAATAATACTGTGTATGTTTGCACATGGAATTATCTTTAGAAGACAAGCAGTATGAGAATAAAGTAATGAATAAGTTTAAAATAATATCATGGGTGCCATAGCTCTATTGTGCAATTCATTTCCCGGCCTTCACCCTGAATAAGCAGTACATGCAAAGCCTACGGGAGGGGAATGTCTCATTCAAGTCACTACAGACACTGAATGAAAGGCAAAAGGGTTGGAGGCTCTGAGGAGATTACCATCCGCTCCTCTCTGTTGGAAAGATGCTGCCTACACAGTTCAACAGCTGAAGAGTGAAAAGACTGTATAATCAAAGCTAAGTCTGTGCCTGAGTGAAATGAGAGGAAATACGAACATCTGTTTGTTGTCCTTTTTTTTTTTTTTTTATTTTAGCAAAAACTGTAAAGAAAGAGTTAAAAATAATAATAACTTCGATATAGAAAACATGGAAAGATCAGGATGCTTCAAAGCAACGTGAAATAACTTTGTTCCTGCCCCACCTTTCCCTCAAGAGAAAAGTGTGGTAGCAACTCCAGACTAGAATGACAACTGCAGAGCATGCTTAATAGGAGTGGCCTGATACTCCTAGCAAAGAGAGGAGCATGAATCACTTATAATCTCAATGGGAATTCCACGTGCAAGAAAAGGGAAAAAGGGGGTGTCCGCCCCATCTATTTGAAGAATATGAAGAAGATGCCATACAACAGCTGCTTTCCTAAAATATCTCAAATGCACTTCATGCTCTTTTTCATTGACACATTCTATGTAAATAGCCAGCAACCTTCCTAACACCATTTTTGCTTGATGGTCTACCTTTGTCTAAAGCTAAGATGTGAAAGCTAATGATAGTAATCAAGATGTACACATTCTCCCCTTACTTTTGTTCACCGGCAAACTGAGGTTATTGTATCTACAGTGTATCTACTCACTGCTCCTGCATATTCACTGCAAGGAATGCTCCTATCCACAGGTAACGGGAAACAATCACAGGAAACAATCAAGGAGATAAAACAGCAGATTAAATCCACACTGTGCAGCTTATCGGAAGACAACGACCATGCACAAGATAAGTAGCATCCAGTAGTATTGGTGGCAACTCATCCAAAGGAGCACAATAGCTGTGCATCCGATCTTAAATGTTTTTACTGTAGGTAATAGAATTAATCCTTATCATTACTTGGACTGCATTTCCACAAAAAGGATGTCAGAAATCTCTCTCCCACTCCATTACCACAAAATTATATACATTGAGAAAAGCACTTCATGTGTACAAAATTGATACAGGTTACATAATATCTTATTGATAACATTTATTAATAGTCCTAATGACTTGTAATCCAAAAATACCAAGGCAGCACAAATTTTAGTTTTGTAAAATTTCTGCAAGTCTAACATGTTTTCTCAAAATGTCTTTTTTGGCACATGTTTTCTTCCAGAGAAAAATAGTTTTATTAAACTTTCTCTGATGACAGCCATGTCACGAGAGATTTTTAAGGCAAGAATGAAGAGCTGGTAAGGAAGGAACACTAACAAATGTACTTTTTTTCTCTGGAAGACTTAATATTTCGTAACCAGTCTGAGTTTCCCAGTCTAAGGAGAAGCAAGTAGATTAACATAAAATGACAGCCTCAGCAACAGAAGCCTCAGCACAACATGCTCAAAAGCCATCAACACAACGTGCCTGTAACTCACAACAAATGTACTCAACAGGCATTTGTGTTGTAGATCCCAACAGATATTTTCTCATGACAGCACAACCAAGAGCTACTCCGTGCAGATGGTTGTGGCCCATGGCTTCAACTATGAGATGGAGCCGCTCTCATTGCTGCCACCTGAGTGACTTTTACTCCAAATATTCCTGATTTGAAACCTGACATTATATGGGAAGTTGTCTAATGAGCAGCTATATTAAGCATAAATAACTCAGATGGGTCTTCTCTTTACTTTTCCCTTTTTGCTTTTCTCTCCCCTGTAGAACAAGACAGGTCGATGTTTCCTAATAAATAAGCATACTCTGTGAAGCTCTAGATTATATTATATTTAAGGTCATATCACAAAGATGTATTAGTTAGAAGTAACAAATTCAGTAATTTTGGAACTAGGTTTTTTTGAAACATCAACATTTCTTCCAACAACTTCAGTTTCATATCTGAAGAACTTCTGCTATGAAGGCAGATTTCCACATCCCCCTGTTTTGGATTACATTTGAATCCTGCAGCTTATAATAGATTCACTGAAACATTAAGTGAAGTTCACTTCTGTTTAAAGGGAATTTGATTCAGTTGTCACCAAACTTCAGTCTACTCATGGCTTTTAAACATTATAACATAGGTGCTGTTACCACCCAGAGATCCAGTCACTATTGGAATCACTTTTTAAGGCAGTCAGTTCCCTAACCTCCAACTGCTGAGGATAAATAGGCTTATTTACACAAATAACCTTAATAGAACTACTTGTAGGGTACAGCTCTGCACACGCATGTTTTCCATGGAAATGCTGAGCTTGGCCCAACACTGTACATCCTGCACACCAGGACACTTCTGGTAAGCACCAGGCGCAGTGCACGTGTTCTGAACATCTGCACTGCAGAAGGACTGAGGCTCCCAGGAAGCCGTATCCATGCAATGCGTGAGATCATATGGCAGGCCAGGAAACACCAGGGACACATGTGGCAATCTCATTTGCAAAACTGGTTTTGAGGCCATTCTCTTAGCTGGCACTTTGCCCTAAAATAATGTTGAGCTGAAGAGCTTTGTTCTTATTTTGACTATATCTTCTAAACCTGCTATTAAAAGTGTCTGCAACACTATTGCAGCGCAGACATGTTTTTGAAGCGGTGAGTGTGAAAAAAGGATAACAGTGATGCCTACAACTCACATAATGTTTTATAGTCTCAACACATTGTATAAATCCAGCATCTCCTCTGTGAAGGCAGTAATTTCCACATTTTAAATATGGCAAACTACAGATGCAGAGGACACTGACCAGAACTATGCAGTCAGCCAGGGAACCTGGAAATTAAACTCCAGAGTTCTTACATTATGGCTACACATCGTGTGCCAGACTATTACTGATCCCCTCACTGCATATGAAGTTTCAAAGGAGCTGATTCAGAGTGGACTCAGAGCAGAATCATAACAGGCACCCAAACCTTCCCTACTGCCCCCTCCTATAGGTTGGCAGCCTTTGAGGGCTGACAGGCCATGATTTGTCCATGACACCCACATGATTTGCTGCTGCTGAAAGACAACATTGTTTAATAACAGCTCTTAAAAAAGGAAAAAGGACTAAACATGCCTGAATTGTCATGATCATTAATCTCATCCAGACCATGAGACTTGGCTGACTCAACTCAAAGCCATGGAATGCCCTTAAGCTTGCACTGAATTTTATAAAGCATGGAAAACATTAACACAAGTCATTTCTCCCTTCCTTTCCTATGACTTCTGGTGCTCTGCCTCTCTCTCCAGCTCTTCCTTTTTGTTAATATTTTTTTTTTGGTCATGAACAGACACTCAGAAAACAGCTGCGAGTTCTTCTTCAGTAAACTCTTTAAAGCTATTACCAATCCTGTATCTAAACCAAACTTAATTACTGATTTTCAGCCCATATTACTATCCTTGTTCTCCTGAGAATTTGCCAGCTAGACCCCACTGTTGTGATATAACTAGATGAGATAGACTAAAAAGCCTTCTTGTCCCTTCATGAAATTGTGAGTTACACCCCATTTGTTAATACCAGAGACTTGTTAGAAGCTGTCACCATAAGAAGCCAGGTGCAATTCCATTTCCATCCTGGTTCTGCAACCCTTACTCACAGTGAGTAGTGCTGACACATGTAAATTTTTCCCACTATAGTAACTTCTGCAGAAAGATGTTTTATGTACTGTGTGGATGGCTCATGCACTTCTTTCTTCTCTTCATTGCTTTCAGGAGAAAACCTAGTGGTTTAATTCTCAAGGTGGATAATGACTCTCATATATATATATATGTATATATGTACTTAAAGGTATATATATATATGAAGGTTTTTTAATCACTGCATAGATTCATCAAAGCAAACGAAGTGGAAGACCTGTGAAAACCTTGTTTCACTTTACAGAAAACCTGTAGAAGAACATCAGCTTGTTAATCATCTTCTTGGTAAAACCACTGTGTTTATCACTGCATGGCAACAAAAAGGAAACATTAGTATGCTGTTCTCAGGGGGATTTTCCTCTTTGGCTTGTGGTTCAGGATGATTGACTGGTGACCACAATGTGATAAACTGGGTCTGAAAACAGGGACAGAACTAAAATTGCAGACAGTTTCATTCTCTATTTGCTTATGTGGCTTCTACTCTTAGCTAATAAGAGATTTGTTCTAAGTTTCTTAAGCAGATTTCAGGCTTCAGGCAGATATAAATGGGTAAATGTTTCCTTAGAATCATAGATTATTTAATTGTATAGATTATTTAATCTTGTACTGACACTTTGGAAAAGGATCAACTTACTTACTACTGTTATCAACACTATTAATGTTAGTGCCTGTTTTAGTGCTGATAAAGAATAAGAGAAAAGTGGCATTTTATAAACATCAAAATCCTTTTAAAAAGAGCTCCTGGTAATTAATTTTCCTCTCTAAGCAAATCTAGAAAATGGATGATAGGACTCTAAGATCTGTATATGAGTCAGAGCTCGGTTTTCAGTTCAGATCTATCTACAGTTAGTGTTTGCTTTTTAAATGCTTATTGGGAAAACTACTTTATGGCTAAATCATAATGCTGAATACAAAACACACGTGGGATGAATTCATGAAACACTTCAGAAGCCAAGACAGTCTGTCTGCACAAATACTAAGAAAGCACAACTACTGTAATTGTGACATCTGTGAGAACTTGAATAAACAAAAATATTGTTCAGTGATCACCTAAAACATACATGCTGGCCTAAATGACTTGATTATTTGCTGATCATTCCACCATTTCTTTAGAGTCTATTAGTAAATCCATTCCCTACACCAATTCACAGTCCAGGCAACTGTGAGGGCATGCAGAAGCTTTCACCTTGATGTCAGAAGTTGGACTAAAGCCCAGGTCAGTACTGCTGGAAACCACTGGATAGCTGTTCATTTGGTTATGTAAAATGATTCATTAGTCCCAGCCCCATTCACTAATAGACACGTGTCGACATCGTTAAAACACACCTACACCTGAATCCCTCAGGGCATGATGGGGAAAGGAAAGCTGTACCGGGAAAATCTGACTCTAAACTGGCATGACTACACACTGATGAAAATTTAGAAGTCAAAATCTGCAGAATCCACATGAGTTAAGCAAGCGTGTTTGTAGAGGTTGTAGAGCTTTACCATCACAACAAAAAAGTGCCAGGGATCAAGCAACTTGTTTGTCATGTAGCGTGGATGGGTGATGTTTTTATTTTCTCCCAGTTGTGATTCTTGTTCTTCTAGTCCCCATTCTCTATAGAAAACAGAGGAAAAAAAACTGGAAATAAGCCACCTACATCATATGCAAGGCCTCTCCAAATAATGGCTGCCACAAGGTAAAAGTAATTTACAGATTCCTGGGAGTTGGCAGATGAAACACTTTCCTTGGTATCCTGCCAAGTTGCGAAATGTCAAGTAATTTATAAGAAATATATTTCCAGATACAGTGGTTATAAACCATATCTTCTGTTCTCTAAGTATTCCTTGTGGATACTTAAAGCTCAGTGATCCTTGTGGGTCCCTTTCAACTTGAGATATTCTGTGAATCTGTGAAAAGTTTTGTTCTTCAGTTTAAAACTCTCTCATTTTGAAACAATTAGTTCGCATAAACTAAGAGGAAAGAAAAACATTTTCAAAAAATAATTATTTTTTTAAAGTAATTAATTTTAATTTTAAATTAAATTAATAAAAAAAAATTACTTACTGGGTTTCAATATAAGTTGACAGTTTAAGGAACCCAGTCCAACATTTCCTTGTAGAATTAATTTTAATTTCTTATTTTTATTTCAGTTTGGCATAGGAAATTCATAGAATATCCCCAATTGGAAGGGACCCGTAAGGATCATCAAGTCCACCTCCTGTCTCAGCTGTTCTTCATACACTTTGCACTCCAGACCATTCCTCATCTTCATAGCCCCCCTTTGCACTCCATAACTCATTCAGACTTCAATCAGTGCGATCTAACAGACTTTTCTGAATCTTGAAAATTTTCATGAGAGAAAAAGATCACAGCTGCATCTCTAACAGATTGCTAATATTCAGAAAGAAAATCTCTGCACAGCTGGCTTTTTAAAGGCAGCAAAGTCCAGGAACACACTTGAAAAGGAATTACCTGCATGCAGTGAGGGTTGTCTGCTGTAAATAGAAACAGCATTTTCTTAATAGCTGGGTGTGGTGACAAGAAAGTGAAGATGTCTCCATAGATTCAGAGCTATAAAATCAGACCTTTCTTTGAAGTTATGCCAAAGCTGTTCCTGCTATGCAGTTATATTTGAGAACGTAGTAATTTTGGCTGAAAAGGCAAATAAGATTGTAGCTTCCTTACGTCTCTGTCAATTGTTAACTATGTAAAAAGCCATGACTTAGCCATGATTACCCTATGAGCCGAGTGGACTCAGGTTACCCTCTGAAATGAAAAGAAAGTACTAAGGAGAGATGTGGCAGGGATATGGACAACAGTATGAAAAGGGTGACCTGCAGTAGGATGATCTGCTTTCCCTACCAGATATTAATAAGTATCCCTAATGTCTCTGTGCTACTTCAGTCAGCGCCCATTCAAAAAAGCATGTAAAACAGAGCTCAAGTTCTTGGCTTCCCTCTAAGTTGTTCTTCCCCCTATAGATACCTACAGGCCACCAAAATCATTATCTATTTGATTGCTGATACTTAGAGATCATCAGAATCTTAGTATGATAGTTTCCCTGACTACCAATTTACCTTCATAAAAACGGGGGGATGGCGGGAGGAGGAGTGGCACTTATCAAATAAAGCATTCAGAATGCAAGTAAGTACAAGAAATATGCTTAGTTCCTCAGCATTTGCTGCAGAGAGAAAGTTTGCTAATGCATCTTCCAAACTTGCTTCATCTCCTTGGCAACAGTTGTTCTGATAAACATCCTGAGTGAGCCTATACAGTGTCATCACTTACGATAAACTTCCTTGCTGCTGACATTAATATTACTTTCTTTGCAATAGCTTTGCCCAGCAGTGGGTTGAAAGCCTTCAGACTCCACTAGAACATGGTACAGCTGTGCAGCACCTCTTCGGAAAAATTGCAGGCAGTGAAATCATAGTCTTGGAATTAGACAGTTATCAGATATGCCCCCCTGCACATGATGAAAACATGATCATCGTTGTCATACCAGCAGTGCTCCAGGCTGTACAATAAGCAGTCTAACCCCAAAGACTGAATAACAAGGACTGCAAAGTGAATCAGTTGGGACTGGTTCCATGCAATCCAGGTGAAGAAATGTGCAGGAAACGAAAGCTGGTGATTAATAGTTGGAGTCTGATCTTCATTTTTTTGACTGAAAGCAAATTGTTATGTCATTTGGGACAAAAGCAGGGGAAAAGCTGTTGTGTAAGTGGCTGGTCATAGATTCTCAGCAGATAGATCCCAAGCCTGGAGCTCAAAGCACCTTATGTCTATTCCCTGCTCTGTCATTTACCTGCTGGTATAATGCAGGTACACCAATTCATCTCTCTTTGCCTCAGTTTGCAACTAACCTCCCTAACAAAGCAATCTGAGATTGACTGATAAAGAACACTGTAAGAGCAAACTATTACCCTGTTATTTTATTGTGTTCTTACAAGTTTTGCAGTCAGCCTCCATCTAAGCTTTGAGAAGTCACGGGAAGCCTGATTAAAGTTTTGTGGTTACTTAGATAAAAGATTCATACAAAATCAGATATAAGATCAACAACTCCAATTAAGTGATAGATTTTAAATTCCACCAACTTGCAGCATGCTAGCGAATAAAAATAGCAGGTGAGAGTTGAGGCTGTTTTTCACCTAACATTTAAAACTCTGATTTCTTGGTAAATATTTTCTGGACTTAAAGAAAAAAATCCCGCATGAAAACCTCTAGTAAATGTTCACAGAATTTTTACAAGTTCATTACAGAAAAGCAATCAATGATCAAAACTGAAAAGAAGAAAAAAAGACATTGAATAAAAAAAGTAGATTATCACTGCCTTGAACAAGGCCCCTGTAAAAAAACAACAGCTATAGGAACCTCAAAAATCTTTTTAAAAGCTCTGAAAGCTAGGCAGCTAATGTAAAGATAATATTAGTCTGGTAGACACAAAAGGAACAAGAAAGGAACAAGGCTTCTTAGAATATGCCTTACATACTAAGATGTCAAAGGACAAACAGGAGTCCTTGTCAGTCCTTATTCAGCATTCAGCTTCCTCACAATGCAGACAAACTCATGCACAGTTTCTTTCACATCCCCACTCAAAACATCTGGAAAAAGCTAGAAAAAAAACATTTTTTTTTTTAAAAGTAGTTTCTTGTATGAATTCGCAAGGAAGTACCTTGCAAAATAATAGCACAATTTTAAACAATTAATGAGGGTGCCTAATTCTTAACTGCATATCGATTGAAATATTGCCCAGTAATCCATTCAACCTGACCAAGACCTCACTGGTGACTCAAAGTGGAGCACTGAAATCTCCAATGTAACAGATATTTTAATGACTCATAGTAGATTCAGCTTTCTCAGATTAAAAATATAGATGCAACTTTTGTACACAGCTTTGAAGTTAGAAACATGCGTAAAACACTACTACTGAATGTTTGTGATTTTCACACACACACAAAAAAAAAAAGGCTAATGACATATGGTATCATCTGCATTCCCGAGGCCTGCAGAATATGCAGGAGTTAAAAGCACTGATACTTGTGTTTCTTTGAACAATCACTGCCCTAACAAACAATTGGATGAATCCATGACCAGCCACTTACACAACCCAATTAGATGCTGAATGATAATTAAATCATGAACAAAACTTGAAGAAAGCTACTTATTTGAAACAATGTTTGGCAAAAACTTCTAACTTCATGAGTACGTTGATCCCAGTGTGTCTCACTGTAAAAACACAAGAGGCACCAGGCCACGAGTACAACTTCAACAGAGGGATGGCAACCAGAGCACTTTTAGGATCATTGCAAAGTATACTACAAAGTACTGAAAAAAATCAGACTCATGAAATGATTGTTTCATACGCATTTCCTGAAAACGGTGAAATTTAACTCCAGAAGAATTAGGACAGACAGTGAAAAAGCCCAAGATTTTCATCGGCAGAAAGATTTGGTTTGTGATCTGCAGTATATATTCAAACAAAAAGTCAGCTTTGAAAATGATCACTTTCTATAAGTATGTGCAATGATTAACGCAATCGTCTTAATCAAATCCCATCTGGAGTCCATGCAAGTCAACGGAAAAGTTAAAGGCACTTAAATCAGTACAATCTCCTTGCAATGGAAGAGAACAGCGTCACACCCGCTCTTCCCTCTATTTTTCCAATACCTCAGGGGCTGGGATCACAAACCCTGTAACAAAAATGCCTAGGCCAGCAGGCAGCTTCTACTGGAACTTTTGGTGGCACAATATTTCCATTTGCTGGATGCCACACGTCTCTACCCATCTGTACAGAAGTTTCAAAAATCTTGAGATTTCTACCAAAAATATCAACTAGCAAGAAATTTTCATAAGATACATACGGGTTGTTTGTATATCAAGTTAGATGTTCAGCTCAATTTCTTAAGTAATCCTTACAGTTCTAGTCTTGAATCTTTTAAGAAACGTTTTAGGAAAATGCTATTCCTATTGTTTGCAATTATCATTAGGACACGTATAAATTTGTTGTTACTGCAAATATACGGAAAACTGCAAAATGCCTCATATATCTGTCCTACTTTATTGCTGTCCCCAGATATTTGTCATGGGAGTAAAGATTCACGTGCATGAGGGAAGAATGGGAAAGAAGTACTGGCAGTGTGAACTCAGTATTTTGTGAATTCCAGTACTACACTAAATCCTACATGAGTTTAGGTATGAACACTTCTGTTTGAAGACAATAATCCTCAAGAAGTGGATTCAGTGTCTTCCTGAAGTGAAGCCAGTGATTTTGCTGTGGTGCTCACAGATCCTTATAATCTTATATTTTAATGAAATATATGTGGATTTTATGAAAAGATTCAAAATTATGTCAACATTTCAATAGCAAATGATGAAGTGACAGAACTCAGTTCATGTGCTGTAATTTTCCCAAGACTGGAAAGTATTAAGAAGTCAGATTCACTTTAAGCAAAAGTCAATTCAAATAGCAAATCAGACATAAGTCTTCATCATAAGTAGAAAAGCCTAAATAGGTATTTTTGGAAGAAAAATGATTACATTCTAGGAAAAAAAAAAGTCAAATACATTAGACAAAGTAAATAACAGATTTTGTGTGATTCCCCTTCATGATGAGTAGGTACAAAAGTACAAGTTGAATTGAGACCAAAAAGTTTACAGCAGACATGAAAAAGAAAGGAAACCAGTAAAGGACACTGAGAACAGAAGTGTGAAGATGTCATCGCATACTAAGAAAAACGAGAAGCAAGAAGTTCTTTACACAAAGTAGAGATAGCTCTTAGAAACAGCAGAAGTAGCTGATGTAGGGTGGGAACACTTTTTAGGATGATCTACTATCAGCCATTGTATATAGAGTCTCTAAGAGTCCTGAGCAATCTGAAAGTGTCTTAGGCACATCATACAACCAACTTCTGAAATTCTGCTAATTCATCTGACTCTTAACACTATTTATTCTGAAAGAATGGGAGATACTGGGTGCTTAGCAATCCACTTGAGATATTGATCCAGTAAATAAAAAGGCAAAAGATAGACTTACATGGGACATGAACATGTTGCTATAGCTATGATTGTGGATACATTCGTATGAAATCAGGGTGAGTCAGGTGTTAATAAAAGGTGTTAATATAATTGTCTTGCAATTGCTGCATTCTGAATTTCCTGTGAGTCAACAGCAATAAGATTGTAACTTGTACTGATAAAGTGATATGGCCAGAGCACCGAGTATGAGCAACAAAGTCAGTAAAGTGTCTGATAGGGTCAATAATCTCAGTGCCGGTCTGCAAACAATGGCTTATGAAGCACTGCACAAATTAGGAAAATACTTATCTCTTGCTCATAATGAAACACACACAGGAATATTTTCTCACATGTATTGTCCAAATGTGGTAAGGACTGCATAGCCAGGTGCAGACTACCAAGCAGCCAGTAACTAAGAAGTTTCCTATTTTAAGATGCCAGCTTTCTAGAAATGCTCCAGTTCTCTCTACGCTTGTAAATTTCTGCAAGTGGAAGAATTTTACTCGAGGACTTTTCTCTTCTGAATATTAAAAAATGCTTATTTCAGCTGAAATAATCCTGTATACAAAATCACAGCTGCTTTCTCAAATCTAAACTAAAAAAAAAAAAAAGCACTTATCCTGTGTATGGAGCACCATGCTGAGGCTTAGGAGAAAATTTTCTGTTTCCAGCTACATTGCTGGGTAAGTTATTTTGCTTTCTCTCCGTTTCCCCACACATAAGGTGGGGGCAACATCACTAACTTCCAAAGTACTACAAAAAGGTTAGTTTTTTCTTGTCTACAATGAGTGTATCTGTCAATTCACTTGGCACTCACTACCTAAGGTCTTTTACTCATTAAATGACAATATACTCAGATATCAGTTTCTATGGTGACTTAAACACATTCAGCCTGATTCCAACTGTGCTATTTATGTTGACAAAATGCATCAGATGAGACAGCTGATCTCTCCAAACCAAATGTTGTAACATTTACACGAACTCCATGTTATGCAGGAAAGAGAATGACTACAGAACTAAATTTCATCAGAGACATCTCCTATTTCTGAAGTAATATATTGAGAAAGTGTAAACATTTGAGTTCTGTTTAAGAAAAACCCAAGTTCTTCTTTTGCAGTATCAGAGAGAATCCAGCAAGCGACAAATGAAAGAGAACATTTCAGACACGTGTTCATGTCCAATTCAAATGTTTAAAGTAATATAGCATGCGTTCAGAAGAGAGCACTGCATTTTGACAATGCAGTTCTGTAACAGCAGATTTTATCAGCAGTTTTATAGGTTGTTAATATATATAGCCCCTGTTGAGCTCAAGACTTTCAATGCTGTGGCTATTTTTTATCTCTTGTGACAACACAGAAGCAACAGAAGTAAGCCTGTCCGTATTTTGTTTTGAAGGGTAACCAAGTCAAGTAGAAGGTTTTTTGAACTTTTCCTCTTTTGCTCAGCAAAGGAAGGTCACTAAGAAATTCATTCATTTGCAAATGTGAAATTTCAGATAAAAATGCCACTGATCTTCAAAGGCACCGTTGTACTAGTTTTGCATTGCTCTGCAGACAATATATTTTTTACTCTTGTCTAATTTATCATTACTGGACTGCACTGGCACATATACATGTAACAGGTTTTCTTAGGAAATATAAAACAACTTAAGAAAAAAAACACCTCCAACTCCAGAATCATGAACTACTTGTCATATGAACTGCTTAGACAAAAATATACTCTCAGCAAAGAGTTAATAGAAAATACATTCGGATGCAGTCATTGATCTCAATAGTATCTAAATCCCAGGACGTGCCTTCTCATGGAGAACTGGATGATCATGCTTTTCTCCAATTCTCAGAAACCCACACAGACAGAAAATGCTATGTAATCCTCATGCCTAAACATAACAGTGCTGGTCTTAGCCTTCTACTTCTCTCTGCTTCTCTGTGTTAAAAGCCAGTTAATGCTGCGCTATGTTCAGGATGAACACCAGCTGCATCATTACTAGATAATGTGTGAGACTTGGCAGGCCAAGGAGAGGTGGAGAACACAAAGCTGAACTACCCAGACCACTTGCCATCCAACAAGCAGCCAGGAAATACAGCCGTAAGAAAACGAATGAATGGGACTGATCTAATGGAAACATCAGGAGATACAAAAGTCATATGCATCCTGAGAAAAGCTCTGCAACCTTTTACACCAGAGCAGTGAGAAAATGGATTCAGGCTTTTCTGAGGCAAGCCACAAAAGCAGGAAAGAAACTTCTCTCTAGTTAGTCACCGTGGGAAGTTGCCTCACATACAGTGCCTGCCTGTTGCAGCTGTACATACAAGGACTGGGAAGTTGACAGCTGCCTGTCTGTAACTTATGCTACATCCATTCAGATATCAATGAAAACCAAGTACCAATTCTCTGTAGCTATAAAAAGAATTTGTTATATTCTGGGAAAGTGGAGTTTTAGTAGTGCTCAATGCGACACTTCTAGCGAAGCATTTTTATTTTCTGTGCTAGAAGAGTTCTGTGCTTTTTCTCCTCTCAAGAAGGCAGTGATTTTTGCCACTCCAAAATAAGAGTGACATTTCATTAACATCATTCTTTGGAAGTCAGTGGATTCTCTGCCTTGTTAGCCTCTCATTAATCCCAAGGATAGCAAGTCAGACTTGCCAGCATAGAAGGCTGAAATGAAATTAAAAAAGGGTGAAGAAGAGAATTTTCATATTCCTTGAGCCTTCACTGAGGCCTGCCTCCTGAAAGAGCTTGGTCTCCACATTCCCTTTTGCCTGAGAATGACTGCTGCTGAGCAGCAGTTTTTTTACTGTATTAAATAGATTTATTCCTTTATCACAGACACAGGCTGATAAGAGTCCAAGTTTATTGCACTGCTTCAGCCAAATGCCACGGAGAGATGGATTAATGGGGAAGATGGGAAATAGGTAGAAGCTGTTCTTCAACAGACGGTGTGTGAATCTAAAAGATACACTTGGCTACCAACTGGATACACACAGTTGCTGCATAGGGACACTCAAATTCTCCAAATCCATAGCCTTTTGGTTATGTGATATTCTGGCATGGCAGCCAAATGGCCCACCTACAAGGTGGTCAAGGGCACTAGGTCTGCTCCTGGGTCTTCCCCTGTCTTGCTGAGTCATTTTGTGACTCTTGACACTCAGCTTTCCCAGAGTATCAAGCCTTTGTGCAAAACAGTCCTATGATATCAAGAAATGAAATGGTAGTTATCATTACAAAGTTTCTGCCTCAAACAGGAAAGAAACATTAATAGATTTAATACATCATCCTTCTGTTAATTATTAAATCAATTTTAAAGTTCTTGAATCTAAATAAGTGTTCAGTTTGACAGCAGGACAAAAGATTTAGATAAGTTCTCATTTGCCAAACGGCTTCAAACATCCCTTATCAGGGAAGTATCAGTCCTGAAAAGAAACTTTTAAAGAAAATGGAATATTGTGTAGGCTGTGTTCTAACAGGAAGCAAATGTTATTGCAGTGAAAATAACTGCCAGTCTCCAGTGTGTGTATGGATAACATACACACGAGGAAATAGGACAGAACCATCAGAGTGATGGAGAAATTTTATCTGATTTTAATAAGACTGCTTCTGGAGAAATTGGTTTGAACACCGAATAAATATTATTTAATTTCTATGTTTTAAATGTTCCTACATGCCAATCTTACGTGTAAGCAATAAGGAACAGAGAACAAAAGAGTACATTTATAAATCTGGAGGTTCACTAACAAAAGAGGCATTTTCTCTACACTTACATGGCTGAAAACAATGGAAAAGGGAAAAGGTGTGAATGGAGGACACCTAATCAGGAAGGAGAAGGAAGAACAGGGAAGCCAGTGAAAGCAAACCATGAAATGAGTTCAGGCTTCACCCTCGGTTTCTTCATTACTAATGAATCATGTTTCTTTATAATGGGCAAAACTACTTTCCCTTGAAGCTCTGCAGTTAACCACTCCACAGTCCCTGCATAGGAGCTCCGCTGGTACTCTTGGATGGAGGCAGGAGGCCTGGCTGCCTCTGCACAGCCAAACCACACCACCGCCTTCACCTCCACGTTCCTCCACAGCACAGAGGAGCAGCTGCCTGGCTTCCTTGGCCTGCCTTGAGCGGGCACATGTGCTCTGCCTGCTCTTTGAAAAGGCTCAAGTTGCATGGCAGAGGTAGGTGTGATACAGACCCAGGCTGCTGCACTCGCCCAGCAGCAAGACACATTCTCTCAGAGCAGCTGCCAATTTGCTGGCGGGGCAGCCCCTGAGCTGGCTGGAGGCCTGTGTGCTGCCTGACCCGGCTCGCTTGCTCTGCCCAGGGGTGCTGGCTGGGCACCGACCACGCGCTCTGCGCCAGCTCACCTCTCGCTTCTGCATGGGAATGCTGCGGGGAGCTGCTCATCACCTCTGCCCACACATACCACACCCTGCTGCTTTACAGACACCTATCCATTAACAAAAATAACAATAAAAAAGCCCCCTAGGGAAATATACTTCTGAGAACCCGTTTCACCATGAGCCTTGCTAACTCACTGCCCCTGTGAGACAACTATAATCAAGCAAAGCTACAGAACAACAGATTTTTCGGTGTTATATGTTATGTCAAGGACAGCTTTCTTACTTACAAAAGCAGGTATCTACTAAAATAGACATGATCTGCCTAGCTGATGATCACTGGTTCAAACCCTCTCCCTTACCAGCTGCCCGCCTGTGCCTGGCACTCTCTTTTGCAGCCATCTCACGTTGCTGTTGGGACAGGATCATTAGCAAAGACAGCAACGGAAGTTTTACCACAGCTGCAGCATGTCTGAGGTTGCTTCATTTTTTTTTTTCCTTTTGTGTCAACACATAGCACAGTCTGTTAGAGCTTCCAGCCACTGAATCGTGTCCAGTCACTACTAGAAGAAAAAAAAAAAAAAAAAAAAAGCAAAGCAATGTATTTTTCAAACTGTGTAAATACAGGTCTCTGATTTTTACTTTGAATTGGTGTTGTTTCTGGAGTCTACCTGCTGGTAATTACTAAAGTTTGATTATTCAATTTATTTCTGTTTTCTTTCTTTTTCTTCCTTTTTTTTTTCCCCCCAATGAGAATTGAAGGTTATTGTTCTGAAGTAAGATTGCTGCACTATAAAACACAGCCAGTGTTGTCTTATACAGGAACTGGAAAGTCCCAAATCCAGTGCATACAAAAGGGAATTCAATTACATATTTAATTGTATGCACAGACTCCAAAAATGACAGCAGGTTTCTTTAGGCAGCAAACAGTTGCAGAGGCTTGAACTTTAAGTTGCAATTAGCTGAACTTTCCGTCTGACTGAGAGGATTCTCCGAGGAAAACCCCTTTCCTCTGCTGGCTTCTGTTGCACATCGCTGCCTGCAGATTCATTCATGCATCACCGGGCTTCTGCACTGTGCCTTGGGTGGGGTGGGCCCCAGAGAGGGATGAAAATCACCGCCAGCTGCTGCTGATACTACTGCTAATGCCACCGTGGAGAGCCCTGTGATTTCACGGGAAGGAAGCTGATAAACATGCAGGGCTGAAACAATTTTCTCTGCCACCCCTATTAACAGCAGCCACAATGGTCACTGACAATTACAGTGTCTGATGGCTGTAAGCCTGGCTTTGAAATGACTATTACCTCTCTTGGAGTGACAGACAACAGTGCTCCTGAATTTCTGGCACCATCTGGAAAAAGGCAGAGGCTGCTCCAAAGCGTCTCTCCCTTCCAGCTGCCGATAGACCACAGAGAATGGTCCAAGCCACCAGATACACCACTAAAAGTAGGCTGTAGGGGTGGGTTTTACTCAGTACCAACCCCAACATGTTTAGCAGAGAGGTACAGGTGACAACCCCAACCTTAGTCTTGCTTCTCTCACTTTGTTCACTTTCCACTTGAAGTCTGAAATTCTGTAGTCTAAAAATTCAATTCAGAGCCAAAACCCCAAATTTGATTAATACGTGCTCTTGGTTATGATTTGATGCTTATATATCATATTTTGAACAGCATCACTTACTCCGGTACACTATTGTATTCTTTTCAGAGAAGGCATGTTGGTCCTGGCCATTTCACCATTATCCTCTCTGTGAGCTAGCCATATACATTCAGACTTAGTCCTGGGAAAACAATTTCAGAGAACAGTTCTCTTGCATGGGATTCTCTTTCAAAGAAATATCAATGTTTTTGAAAATAATGTAATATATGTTATGTGGGATTGAAAATTGCCTTACTCTATCCTAGCACAGGCTCGTTAGTGTCAGAACAGAAATACAGAGCAAGAAGATGAGAAAGCCAGTGTGGAAGCTTTGTTACATCGTCTCTGGAATTTCCCCAAAGTTCTTGGGCACAGTTTTCCTCTCTTTATCATTTTTTCCCCTGCTTTCTCTATGACATATTTCGCTACGAGTCAACTGCACTCAGAACTAAAATTACCCTTTTCTCAAAGCAAAAACACAGTTACCACAGGACTTCTACTCCATCTTCTTACCCAGGAGCACGATCACCAACATCCAAACTGTCCTTTTAAGGCATTTATCCAATCTCTTTATGTAATCGCTTCTTAGAAAAAATATCTCTTAGCAACCTATTTTCAAACCTAATTATCATTGCTTTTTAGCTGTTCCCTCTGAATACCACCTTTACTTTGGCAAGAGCGTTGCCATATTTTATTGATTGTCCTTTTCTTTTTAATTAACACATATCTCACAGATTTCACCTCTATATTCTCCTCTGCCATATGAAAAGTACAGATTTTACTTATTCTAACTTTTCACACATCTATATACTCCATTCCTATTATAGGTTAACTTGATGGCTACTGCAATCTTGATTTATTACTAATTTCTTATTTTTCCCCACAGCTTACAGTTGGTTTCTAAATTAGTGGAAATCTTTGCAGAGGTTTACACTAGTTTCCTGCCTAGATACTTTTCAGATTTCTTCTCTAAGTTAAAATTCTTCAAGGCTTATGATATCTATATAACCAATTTTAGTTTATTCACAAATCCATTGTGCTCCTGACCATGCAACCAAATATCACTTGGAGATCCTCATCATTTTTCCTCACTGTATTTTTTTCTGCTTTTTTCCACTGTCTTTCATTTGAAATGCTTTTGCTGCTGTCCATTAATAAAAACAATTTTTTTACTCCTTTTTTTTACTTCTTTTCTACAATATCAAGTATTTTAGCAGCAATGAGCTCATGCTTTACTCTACTGTTTATACTTGTCTATCAGCAGCTGAGGACATCTCATGCTGCTAGCACATTCTTGCTGCAGTCGAACCTCCTGCATGTTTAGGTACTAGATAAATTACCACAGTATTTGTACAGCCTTCAAGTACAGGCCTTCCTTGGCCTATGAAAGGCATGGGAACAGTTCTGGAAAGAAAGACACGCCAGGTATGGGAGAACGTTTCATTTCATCTTGGCTTGAGCTACCAGTGGTTTTAAAAGCATTTAGTTAAAGAAGTTCTCCTCACTTGTACGATGCTATCTTCTCTCATTAAGCCTTTCTCTTCCTGTTTTCAAGGTAATGGCTCTGCGTTGTGGTGAACACCGAGAACTAAAGAAGCAACAAATATTTCTCCAAAGATAGCAAGACAATCTTCTGCCATGGATTGTTGGCTCTTTGTGTGAGAGCAGTTCAAGGGCAGACATATAACTTTTCCATTAACAAAAACAATGATGGAAGTCAAAGCGAACTTCATTCAAGTTTCTTGGCAACTTTGGGAGAATAGCCAACACACACACAAGTGAATAAAAAGCACAAAGAAGTGCAAATAGCTTATTTAATCTACTTCATTTGCAGATTACCATGACACATGTAAGCTAAAAGGCTTCCTCTGTGATTGACTGATAACTTGAGGAGCCCTTTCTCAGAGCCCTATCCTGCAGCTCTGGCACGTCTTGGGTGCCAACAGAGAATCCCTCCCTCCACTGGTAGACTCATTCTCTCCCTTTGCACTTCATCTTTGCTCCTACTTTTGTTTCAGCTTCTTCCAGTTTAAGGGTCAAAATTCTACAATTCACTTCTTGTTAATCAAGGAAAACCATGAGAGAAATGCTTTTACGAATATATCATGTCCACAGGGGAAAATCTCCCCTCAGAGCTGTCATTAACCAATCTGTCTGCAGCTAAACTCTCCTGGCCTATGAAATGTGGCTCAAACTCATCGGACAACAGAAATCATCTCAATACCACAAGTACCCCTCCCTCACATAACAGTGACAGAATGGTCACAACAGCACTGAACTCAGGATGAATCAGATTTTCTATATCTCATCTTTCCTTTAGCAGTCACATTAACAGTAAGCTCAGGCTGTTTCCATTTTTGCCACATTCAGTACTAACAGTGTAATCAACAGCTATGACCAGTATCCTGTGATGCACAGCGAAGTCATTGGTTTAAAAAAAGAAAATAAAACTACCATTAACTGCCGTTTTGAAGTCATTACTGACTACAAAGTCATGCTGGAATGCACTGCATACCAACTAAAATATATTGTAGCTATAATCTAATACCTTGCTAAGCCATTAAAGAAACTTCCCCGTGGGGCATACATGCAGTCTGACATACTTTTTGCAACTACTCTGAAGAGTAGATGGTGAGCTTTTCTTCCATGCCTCACCGCAAAATTGCATGACTCCCCGAACCAGTACAGACCCCACTTTTTTAGGACGCTCCTGGCAGCTCATAAAAGGAGAAATCAGTTGAGCAGGTGGGTAACCAAAACACTGTAATTCTCATACAGCAAACAGACTCGGAGTAAGCCAAAGTCTTGTCTTGGATATTCCTCTCACGCAGTACTCCTGCCCTTTCTCTATAGACTGCATCTCTATACCTGATTGTAACAAGCACACTTTGGAACAGTGGACAGACAATTCATAGGCAGGGGAGAGCAGGGAAGGTTCTCCAGCTATCCCAGATGTGCCGGGAACTGTTCACTCCGACACACCCATTCACAGCCCGGCAGCACTGCCACCATTATAGAAGTATTCACTGCTGCTCAAACAAATGATATATATATGTACCATACGCACAAACACAGCCCTTGGGTGACAATGGCAATGAAAAATGTACTTTGTTAGATTTCTGGAACTGATGAGTGGAAAAAATAATGTAGAAGGATAATTGTTGCCCTGACCACAGAGTGCCTCAAGGCAGTTTCTGTCACAGTGAGAGTCTGTTAAAAGCATGGCTATTTTCCTTGGACACTGCTGAGCCTGCACCACATCAAATTTCTAGAGCATTTTGCTGTTTTGGACCACAGCTATTATTTCTTTCTCCATATGAACATTTATAAATACAAATATGAGAAGCAGACAACCAAGCCACAGAAAGCTGATTGACACACAATCAATTTTATGGGCACTCCTGACGCCCTTTGTTTCAAACTCTCATCAGTCAGCCCCAAAGAAAACTTAAGAAGTCAGAAACAGGCACACTCGGCAGAAAAGCTCTGTAAATTTCAATCACACAGATCACTGCAGTTGTGTTTCTGTTTTCCAGGCTGTGTCCAAATTCAGACTGCATTAGCTGTTAGTTCAATCCCTTCAGCTCAGGAATACAGTTGCTGTATGCTGAGGGGGGTTCCCTCACCCCAGCCTCCAAGAGTGCTGGGAGAGCAAACCAAGGGTGTTGAACGCAGATTTACCAGAACTATTCCAGATTCCCAAGCATACTTCTGCTCTTAATTTAAACTTTAATGCTCTACGACTCCCTTTTTATGGATCTGGAATTGTCATTTACAAGCAGTACACCAGCTTTCCCTGGTTGCACAGAACAGCACAGCCCAGGTTACAATTCAAAAGCATCTCCAATAAGTCCTGCAAGTAACAGTTTATACAAAGACAAATGCAAGAAAGCTGTTAGCTATACAGCAGCAGAACTGTTGCTGTCTGAAGCACGAACTTATCAGCAATCATAAAAAGCTTCATTCATAAAAAAACTTACGTGTCTCTGTTAGACAAAGCTTCAGCAAGCATAATCCAAAAGTTGCCCATAAGTAGAAGTTGGCCATTGTTTCCTCAGAACTGCTTTGCAAAAAAACAGAGATCCTCGCAAGCTGCAGAAGGAAGAAAAGCCCCAGCGCCTGTTAAGCCTGCAGTCAATGAGTCTGAAGTTTGCTGCACTTTTTATTCTGATTCAAAGGAACTGAAGTAATGACATAACTGGGAGGGGGAGCTCCATCAAAAGTCACACCCCATATTGCAACAAAAGTTACGGAGCAGAGCAGGGGGGGCCGCGGGGGGGCCGTGAGTTCTGACTAAGCAGACACACGAGTTTTAAAGAGGCGCTAAGCCTTTTCTTACACAAGTACAGGCAAAAGTTGTAGCTGTTGTGCTTGCAGAAAAATGTGTGTAATTTCTCATGAGGTAGCTCAGGAAGGCACTGTTGTAAGCTCCCCCTCCTGCCTTTTACAATCTTATTAATGTAAACTAAGCAAACTTAAAGCAATACAGCTTTGAGAACCCAGCTAAACACCTACAACTGCCTGGATGTTTCTCCAAAATATTTTCGCTAATTTTGTCCCATCTCATCATACTCTCACTCTGCAGTAAAATTTAGGGCAAGCAAAAATACCTGCTCTGCCACGGGCTCTCCTGAGATGCTCCTGCTCACAGCCGGAGGATATCCCCACACAGCAAGTAAGTCGAGGCGGCTCCGTCGCCTGCAGCCCGTTCCACCCTGTGCTCCAACAGCAGGTAGGTAACTACTCAGTGCCAGGACCGAGGACCAAGGTCAATGCTTTATTGTATTGATGGTACAACATAGGGAAGGAGTCGTTCCTCCTATTTCCAATTCACAAGGCAGAGGAACAGGACGAGAGCACGTAGCAGTCTTTGGCATGCAGTGGAAGTCATGCTTCCCAAGGGAGACACAGAGTATGTGGGGCTCTTTGGGACTCCACAGTTAGCAAAAGACACCACATGAAATCCTTGGTGAAAACCTCAAAGCTCCTGCAGATAAGAGAGAGACATGTCTATTGCACACCCTGGTGATCTCACAGTGTCTCTCCTCAGCAGTCATGAGGTGCTTTGTGGGGTGGCACTTGGGGCTGCGAGGGCTCACCCAGCCGGGCACATCCCACCTATAGAAGCCGACAGGGCAGGCAGATGGTACTTCCCCAGTTTCAGTTTCACTCAGCAAATTCAAAGTGAAAAGTTCTGTATCAGATTACCATGGTGATGATGCTCCTGCTGTAAATAATTTTCTCATTAGTTTTTAATCTCAGCTAACACCAAACAGTGGAAAAATACAGACAGGTCTTTCCAGGCACGGGCACAAGAACTTCATACTTTGCCTTTCCTTTGACTTTTGACTTAAAGATGGCTGGCATCCCTTCCTCCGTCAGCTGGCTCCTGAGCAACAGGTTCCAACAGGCTTTCCTACAGGTCTGGGATATCTGATGGGACAAGGTTAAAGTGAAAATTTTTCCTTAAACCCAGAGGATCTTTTTATTAAGAAACTACCAACTTTGAAGTTACAGATTAAACATATTGTTTTGTGAATATGTTGCTTTTTCTTTTGAAACAAATGTTTTTAAGAGTAGAGCAAAAATTACCTCCTATGTAACTTACTGTTTGTAGGAGTGAAAATAGTTCTGTGAATCCCTGTATATTTATACATATGTGCAGACATCTAACTTTATGAATGAATGAATGAAGCTTAGTGGGATTTAAAATGCTGGTACACAGTTAAGGCCTGTTATAATTTACTGAGGATCTACAAAGGAAATTTCTTCAACTGATAAACTTCTTTTGAAATTCACGCCATGCATGAGACAAAGGAATTGAATATTTAAATAAAATTTGGATATTTTTGACTGCTGTTTGTTTGTTTTGGTTTCTTTTTGGATAAACATAAAATACCACTCTGTTAATGTCCTGTATTCCAATTTAAATGGAACAATAACAACAAAACAAAACATGTTTTCTTTACCATGGGTAAGTGGAGAATAATGTTCACTTCAGGGATATTGGTAAGTGTTACAGAAACAACACTCTTATTTTACCAGCAGTGGAAATTCCTACTCACTCCATGGACTGAAGTTTCTCATTCCATCTCTTCTGACATCAGATTATCACCAGGTCTTTTTCTCAATTATTTGATACTTATTTTAGACATCTCAGTACTCCTGCATGTGTTTGCTGGGGGTAGTGGTATTCCACTTCAAAATATCTGTCTCTTCTTTTTTGGCTGCAATTAGGCTAAGATTAGGCATGTTTAGATCAGGTGCATAGATGTTCTAGTGCCTAATACAAGTGGAAAAGACAGATGTATACAAGAATAATTCATCACAGTACATCATTTCATGTGATAAACCACAGAAAGAATAATGAGTACATCCCAATTCAGTCTGGCCATTTCACATGCCATCTGCTTGCATACACACCAGTCTAGGACACAGACCTGCATTCCAGATCCTTGAACACTTCAAAGTGCTGCCACTAACAAATAAATAAAAAGCCTGACATGAAAATATTTCCTTAGTTCCCACCCAAACATGGAATTTCTTCCTTAAAATATGTTGGCCTGAGGTAGGCAGCAATCCATATTTGGCCTGGGTGCAGGGCCTGATGCTACCCAGAAAATTAAGTCAAAGGCAATGTTCATCTCTGGAAAATGTATAGGACATACAATTTTTCATAGAGAAATAAATAAGTTCTGGTTTAGCTTGAGATAATCCTAGGAAACATGAAAATCTTGAAGCAGCTCTTCAGCTGAGGAAATGTAGCAGAGCATTGCTTCAAGTTGAGGCCATCAGTTCATTTCAATTGAGAATCTGTTCCCCTGACAGCAGTGTTAACAACGCCCTTAGCTTTGGCCGCAATGACTTAAATTATTGACACCAAAAAATTATAAAATATGAAGTGGCACCAAATGAACTTGGTGGATTTTCAAAGGAGAATCAATCAACAAATCCAACAACTAAAATTGCAAAACCACAACTTTAAAAAAAATTGCCTTGTTCAGAAGCCTTTGACACAGCAGATACTGTGTCCACGATGGCGCTATCAAGTACAGCAGCACCAATTCATGATTTTATCACACATGTGAACTGCAGCCAGTACCAATTAATTTTGATAAAAATCCTATTAGGGAGTGCATGGTTTGGAGCCCCTGAAAAGGAACGTGTGGCTCACAGCAATATAAAGATACGTTTTTTTGCTGGAATTCCCTTAGAGGAATTAAATTCTGGTCCAGCTGAAGTCAAACATCAAAATTCCACTGAATTCAGTAGGGCAGCTTTTCCCTGTATATTTATTTGGATTTTTATCATATATACAGATTATCAAATGAAAATACCTGAACTTATGAAGTAAATGAGATCAGTGGAGAACAGTTTCTTTACTAAATTGGAACAACTGAAACAGGGGGAAGAAAGAAATTTTATTTCTGTCAAAATCACTTGCCTTTTTTAAAAAAAAAAAAAAAAAACGTGAAAAAAGAATGTTCTTAATTTGAAAACTTTTTTTCTATTTTTAGCTGAAGGAATATTTTTAATAAAGAATTCTTTTTTGAATCTATTTTTATGAAAATTTCAAATCATGGGGAAAATTCAATTATCGTAGGGACCTGAAGAATATAATTTTGGTAAGAATAAAAAGTACAAAAAATCTCATTAGATAATTCTGTTCATGGCAGATAACATTCAGCATAGACTACAGTTGGTCTGGCTGTAAGACAGTTTGGGAGTGGAAGGAGGATTTTATACCCATGTAACTGGGATCTCAATAAGATATGGCATTTTTAATAAGATTTCCTCCTGTGTCCCCAGACTGCAATCTTGTTTGCCACATTTCAGACTGGATTTAATTTTCACGATCAACCCTGAAACCAGGTTTTGTAATGGAAATGGTTGTAAATGCTTCAGTGTAGTAAATCCTGTACTGCACACTTCCTGGGCTCTGAGTGCTGTTGGGAAGGCAGAAGAGGAGGCTGTGCTAGCCTGAGCCAGAAAAGCTACTCTTTTGGCTGGAGGGCAAAGCACTCCCTTGGGAAGTTGGGCACCCGGTTCTACTCCCATCAGCCTTTTGTTCCCAGATGTAATTTACAGCTTGTGTCCTGCAGAGAGTCAGGAAGATGAACAATGGTTGCTAGTTGTTTACTTCTGAAAAAGGCAGCAACCCAGATTGGCACCTACCGCACAGATTCATCATCCTGTTTTACTGGTTTGCCCCAGATCCCTAAACAATTTGCTAATCCAATGCAGTCAAAAATCTCTAAGTCAGAATTGCTCAAGTACGCTGCAAGAAATGCTTTGCAGCAAGGTTTCCTCTTCAGCAGACCATGTGGTCCTGTCAGCTTCCTCGCTCCTCCTGTCTCAAACAGATCAGCCCCTGGCTGAACCCCCTGGCGCACAGCGGGGCACCAGCAGGACACCCTGGCACAAGTACCCATCCACATCTTTCACACCATTATACCCCATTAGTTACTAGGTCAGAGCTGGAGATGGGGTAGGATCCTGCACAGAGCACATCAGCTGCCACCAAAAAGCGCACAGAAAAGATGCACTGCTTGTACTGGTGACTCAGAGCCAGTAGCAGCTGTGTGAGGGCTGGGGGAGCACAGGGGGAACTGAGAGATGGGGGGGACAGATTCTCTGCAGGTGGCTTTGATTTTCCTCTTCTCCTCCTGCTTCCTGCTTGGCCCTCCCAGCACCCACTGCACAATACGGACACAGAAATTTGCACACTAGGGCATGAGCTGCCATCTTGGCACTCATTTTTGTCTTCCTGTTTTCGTTTCTTGCTTTTGCCCTTTAACAATACGTAAACCATGCTTATACCAGGTCATCTCCAGGATGTGAGGTTTCTTGTCTTCCCCATTCTCCTCCTGGTTTTGACTTCTACCTCCACTTCTCTCTTGTCTGCACTTGTTTCACCTCTCATCCTTTCTCATCTGCTCTCTCTTCTATGCCATGTGTTGGAATAACAAAGTTGAAGACTTAATGCTCCAGAAGAGCAGGTGAGCTGTACAAAATGCAAAGATTCGTATTACTCAGGAAACACTTAGGATTTTCATAAACAAACTGCTAACTGCACCAACAGATAAATCTGAGAGGCCTGCTACACCTAATATGGACCTGGTCAGAGCCCTTCAAAGTCAAGACAAGCTCTGAGCTGATTTTGAGGAATTTCCACCACTCAAGCCAGCTGTGAACAATGTTTGGTTTAGTCTCAGTATCTGTATTATGATAACATTTTTTTCATGTATGTATATAATCTGAGAAGATAGAGGGGTTCCATCAGACTTACAGTCAAATATTTTCCTATCTAAAGAAAGTAGAAACTGAGTCCTAGCTGATTCATTCATGGAACAATTCCTATTCAAACAGTGTATGTTTGTGCCCATCTTGCTACAGCCACATATAACACAGCCACATTTAGGCTGTGCCCTAAACTTAGCAGCATGGGAATGGGTAGTTAAACCTCTCTTTTCCAGTTAAAAAGAACACTAAAACCAGACCTGGACTTAACGTAAACAGAAACTTACTGAATTTCAGCAGTCTCCCTGTTGGTCAGTTTATGACCGCTGTGAAAGGTGGAAGGGAAGGAAAAGAATCCTAATTTTAGACCATAATAGGCATGTTTGTTTTCAGAGACTAAGATAATAGCTGGTTCCAGTCTGGCTCTCAGAGGAAAGGTGCAGGTGTGTGCACGTCATGCGATGAGCAGGATGAGGAGGCCAGCAGGCGCAGCAGTGGGAGCATTTCACTACTCAACTTCCTGGGTAAAGCATGCATCAAGCAGTCTGACCTTTCTCAAAGCCTCAGTTAGTGCATCGCTAGAGCATCATATTCCCCACAGAGCATTTCTCTTGCCTCATTGGACCTGCAACTATCAGGTTCCCTCCCTTCCAAAATAAAATATAGTAAACTCTGTTAGTCCTGCAGATTAAACATAGCCAGCAGTAAAGGACTTTGTCCCTTCCTTGTGCAATAGCAGTGGCTTGTTTACTCAGACTTGATCCTTTACACTTGGGCAAAACAGCCCAAGCCTAGACAGCTGTCTCCATGGCCCAGCTGGTAAACAAGGAGCCTGACAACTAGCAGCACTCAGGGCCCCCCGCTAATGAACTTCACTTCTCCATGTTCCTGAATTTCTGTTAAATAAATATGTAAGAGAAGAGCTGAATGCTATTACAACAGAATGAATTAATCACAGAACTGAGAATTGTCACACTAGACCACACATCCATTGCCTACATCATCACTTGGCTTAAGTAACAATGAAAGCTAGTCTTACAGAAATGAAAAGAATCAAATTAAAAAAGTCTCTCATCTGAAATATTATGACACAGCTGGTAAGAGTTCAATTATATAATGAAGTTTGGTGGGTTTTTTTTTCTCATAACATACCTGGCATAATACAGCTTAATCTGGGTGCATGTTTCCTGTTGACCAAAAGCTGATATTACTGAAGTGCTGATTTTCTTTGTCTTTTCTTTAAGGATATTGAACAACAATAGTGTTTGTTTTGGACCTCGATATCTCTGTCCTTTAAAAGCATAATAGCAAGGCACCCTGGCACAGAGGCTTAAAGAGAGATCAAGAATCCAGGAAATGTATTCCTTCTCCAGTCTGAGTAGGGGTTAATTCCACAGACTTGAGACAGTCACACAATACTGCGTCCATTCTCTCCAACAGTCTACAAAAGACAGAGAAAAGAGAGGAAAAATATTAACTTGAATATGATTTTGAAATGTGCTTGCATTCAGTTGCAGTCAGTTCAAGTTGGTTTTTGAAAGACATAAGACCTGACAGGGTCTTCCAGAAGCAGAAATTTGCTGGATAGAAATTCTATACATAAAAAAATTAAATTTATTGTTTAATGCAATTGTAAATTACAAAATTGGCACCACGTTGGTGACTTATATAAATAGACTAATCATCAAATATCAGAGCATCACATGATTACCATTATTAACCAACCCCATTTTATCTTTGGTTCCTGGATACTGCTTTTCAGTCATTTGTGATTCATTGGTAAAGAAAACACGTTTCAAAAATTTACCAAATTCTTCTGAATAATGCACATCTAAAATATTTGCACTATGTTCACAACTTCTTAATTTGTAGAAATGTACAATTGGTAATAAATAAAGTATTATGAGCTATTTGTTCAACTCTAAAACACTATTTATGTATGCTAAATATTTTATTGAAGTGTTGGAAAGATTAAGCAGGTCATGTCTGAACAGCATGTTGAACAAGTTAGATCTGGAAAACTATTAAGGCTCCTTGAGATGTTAAAGTTTCAGCCAATTTACATTAAGTTTACAAGAAATGATGCATGTCTGAGTCATCTGAGATTTTAAAGATACAATATGAGAGCAAATTTGGTGACATACAAATGGATATGAGAACTAGCAAGGGAGATTGCAGTTTACCTGTTGTCCACTGCACGTGGAAGTCCTATCTGCAAAAAGCCCCTCTTCCTACATTTTGAAAGATACATTAAGATGAAGATGTTTACATACATAAGAATTTATCTAGAATTCACACTCCACCAAGTTTGCTTTCTACAATGTTGTGAACTCTTCTTTAATTGTTACAAGGAGTTTAGAGAAACGTTTTTCTAAAGGAATGGGTAGGGAGGACAGAAGGGAGAAAAAGCCAGACAAATCTGGTACGAGCATAACATCTGCATGGCACTATTTAGGAAGCAGGAAATGCCAGACAGTACCGTAAAGAATATTGTATTAAACAGGTTTCTGAAAATCTTGGGACAAAATGGAATGCATCAAGGGAACTCCTGTAAAGCTTCTTTCCCTTATACAGGAAGAAATCGCTGTTTGGTATTAGCTAGCCTAGGAGGGATAGATCTACATCAACATCAACTCTTACAAATGTATTACTCTCTAAGTGATGAATTATACAAGGCATATCTCAAGGGGCATAGATGTGAGATAGACAGGCTATGAATGTTCAACAGTCTGGTTCAAATAAAGATATAAGGATACTAGAGCTTATCTCAACTATTTAAGGATTCCTTTTTAACTTCTCCCTCCCATATTCAAATCCAGTTCTCCAACCCCAGTCTAGCTAGTTTTTCCTCTCTTCTTAATTCTTTTCTCTACAGACAGATATTCGAAACTCAGTTCGCATGGCCCAGTCCTTACTGAACTAAGCTACTAAAGAATATGTTGCTCTATACCAAGCTAAGCCCATCTGAGAATTAATTGAAGCACTCGTAGAAAACTGAAAAATAAGATAAAGATAGACTATACACTGCTAGTCACAAGCACCCAGAAACTCTCACTGAATGTCTGAGGAGACCCAGACTGTGCCTCTCCAGAAATTAATCACTTCCTCCAAAATATGGGTGCATCATGTAAAGAACACAGCAGCTCCTTTGCACAACATTTTTAAGGACGAGAATTCCAGAGAACAGAAATAAGTGTTATCTCTATCAGCAAATATAGCCTTAGTTATTCATACAGTGATTTTCTGAGTTAGAATGCAGCCAGTACTATAGAATTGCATACACATCTATGAGCAGGTAAGACCAAAGTACTTGATTGCACTCTTTTGTGCTGTCCTGAAAGTGCGCACCAGGCATTGGACTGCTTGGTCCCCTTGAGCCAGGATTCTCTCAAGCATTCACACTGAAGTTACTCCATTCTAGTGGAATATTGAACCAGAGAAAGAAATCAAGCCTGTGGGAGGCTCTTCTGAGAGAGCCTCGGTCCTCTTCCTTCTTCCATGGGAAGGTAGTGAGCATGCGTATGCGTGCCTCCATAGCAAAGAAAGCCCTAGCCAGCTGTCAGCTCAGCCCGCTTCAGAGGTGAAAATGTTGGAGTCGTAGTATAGAGTATTGCATACAAGATAATTAGACTTGCAGATAGAGCTAATTAGCTAGGGCCCAATTCATTCTCATGATGATCTATGGCTTTCAGGAACTCACGATTCTACTTAGCTCTGGATATACAAGCTGGATACACCTCTTTGCTCTTTTCTGCTGGGTTCCCAGAGATAAACTAACCTGAAGAACACAGCATATTGCAAGATTTAGTCCTCTGTTACTAGTAATGCTGCTTGTGATTTTTCAATAGGAAAGATTATATCACCCACTGAAGTCTGGGGAAGTGTGTCCCTCTCCCACCTTCTCTTTTTTTTTTTTTTCTCTTTTCTTTTGCAAGGTTCTGCAAGATTTTCTATTTTGCTGGTATGGATTTAGGCAATTATTTAGCAAGAAACTAATTTTATTAAAAGATTTTGGCCTTGTCATATAAGAAATTATTGGCCACAGAAACAAGTCTTGCATCCATCATTCAGCAAGAAGAAACTCTTCCAGAGATCCAATTGGTGTGAAAGATAAAATTCAGAGAGAAAAAATTAATCTGAAAATTATGAGAACATGCTCACCCTTGCTGAACGATGAATGAGATGACTATTCCTTTGTAACTATGAACCTATGATTCACTGAAGAGCATCCCATATCTCCTCTGCCACACAACTGAAACTTGTAACACCTGAACAGACTCTGAAACCAGCCATAGGAGTTAATCACGCTGTGGTGGGATATGCCACTCCTCAGAGGCTTTGCTGCAGACAAAGAATGCTTTCAGTCACACAGCTGTCAGGATGAAACCCAGCTAGAAACTTCCTCTCTTGGAATGCAAGTACACTTCATTACTTGGTGTGAAAGGACGTATATCATTTAACCCATATTGTACTCGTGTTATTGATCATCTCACAGACACAGTGGATTTTACACACCCCAAGAATCCATTTCATCATCCCTAAAGAATGAGAGATTCCCAGCAGATGGCCAATTACTGGGTGGAAACTAAGGAATACTCTGAATTTCAACTTATGAGACTGGTCCTCAATGGTTTCTTACAGCGTACTCCAAAAGAAGAACTGATTTACTTATACTTCACTTGGTGCCTTTGTCATGGGCAGATATTACCATGTTCTGGGCTGTGTAATTCAATTAGAATATAGCAAGATCAACACCTTAAGATAATTTCTGCCTTGTATACTGCTTGCTATTACAAATTCTTCAATACTTTCTACACAGAGCTACTACTTTGCAAATCATGATCACTTTTGCATGGCATGCAGTGCTACAGAATATTGGAAACAACAACTATGTAGCTATAATTCTGTTGTAAATTCTTACGACCAGAGTGGTACTGTAGGACAGAAGTCATTGAAAAAAAGGGTTACAACATTTGAAACATGAGTACGAGGGCTGTTCTAACCACAAGCTTTTTTTTGGGTTGAGATTATTTTAACATCATTAATTAATCATTTTGCACCTGCTCAGAACCATGAAATACATAATGCCATCTTCTTTCAAGTGTGGTAATAGAGTACAGAGGTATAGAATATAACTTCTGATATATCTTTGGTCATTGAAATATCAATTCTAAAGAGAAAAAAAAAATCTCAAGCAAAACATACTTATAGTCCTTCAGATGACTGCTAAGTTCGCTCATGTGTGCAGGTTTAGCCATGCAACAGTGACCATACAAATAACACATAGAATACCCTCATGAATTTGAGAGCCACAAGACAAACTATAGGAAGCTGGGAAAACAGAGGAGAGTTCCACAAAAGGCTCACATGGGGATGATTCCTCCTGATTTTTGGGGGGCAAAGCTGAGCTAGTCTGGACACATAGACAAATCACAGCACTGGCCTTAGGCATTCTTTTGTACAAGCAGAGACTCAAATTCACCCGAAGCTTTAGTACCAGTTTCATATTCCCCACTGCTAAGAAGTCTCAGAATGAAACTATATAAGGGTCATGAGCTACAGTATGATCCTGTGTATCTTTCCGTATTGTCCCCAGTTCCTGAATGTAAAAAGTGGAGTTATACTCCTAGAGGAGGAAAAGTTAGTTCTTGATTTTTTGATATTGGTGGAAAAAAAAATACCTTTTCCCAAGACAAAATCTGTGTAGGAATTTGTGCAGGAAGCAGCACAAACAACCAACTAGAGAAACCACTGAAAATGACAAACACAAACAAGAGAGAAGCATTATTTCTTGGCAGCTTGAACCCTCCCACTATTTTGAGGATCTGAATGCTACTTATCAACCAGTCTGAGATTTTGTGAAGAGAACAGCAGTGACTGACAACACAAACCAAATGGCATTCAGCTGTATCTGTCAAAGACTTCAAACTTAACTTTAAAACAAAAGGAGAGCAGGATACAAAGTAAAGTTTTAAAAATGTGGTCTGTTCCATGCTTTGAAATTTAAAATCAAGTTCTATTTCCTCCTTTTGATTATAAAGTTCAGCTTTCTTCAGGACCCACAAGCTATCCAGGACACTTATAAAGGTAGGAATATCTCCATTAAACCAATATGCCTCACAAAACTACGTTACCTTTTCTCCCTGCTTATATCCCCAAACCCAACGCATTCTAGCGGGAGGGTGAGGAAACACCAAAGTCTCAAGAATTCTCATAAACCTCAGCTTGCTTTCTCTGTTAAAAAAGACACCAGAATTTGCATCTCTGGCAATTGTAACGTGGCAGAAAGAAGTGCAAAAAGCAGAGAAAATATGAACCTGGGGAGAATTCAGAACACTGCTTTAAGACATATTCTCAAGTAAGAAACAAGTCAGAGAAACAACGTGAGCTGTGATACAGAGAACACATTTCTACCCAGCAGTTAAGGCTCTGTTGTCTCAATCAGTAATGATTTGCACGTAATCACCACCTACTTACACGTTCCAGATAAACAGAAATTCACTTCTGAAATTTATTCTTTAATTTACCATCAAACACATTTGTTTAATTATTCACAAAAGCTTTTGAAATTGAATCAGGATCCATCTGTGGGGTTTATAAATAAATTCCAATTTCCAAGTGAACAAACACGTTTTTCACAGTATCCACCTTAGTCCAATCATATCTTTCCTCTGCATGTGCCTACATGATGAGTGAAGGAAAGGAATAAACAATCATTCCAAGTGCTTGGCAACGAACTCTCTCTATTATTGTCAAGAAATTGCACATCAGATGAGAAGCTGCAGAGCTTAATTAAAAGGAAACACAGTTATAGTTTGTTACTTTCTTCTTAAGTTATGATTTATTTTAAACTTGCAGAAATCCTCAACATCCTCTTAAAGGAAATAAAGATCTCAGAAATGCAAACAGATTATAGAAAGTACCAAAATGGCATTCAAGGATTGCTTGGTTTAAATATTCCCCTGTATTTCTGCACAGTTACTCTACTGTTTGGACTCCCTTGAGACAATTATTGGTGTTACCTTTAGTGGAGGCATTTTTTTTAAAGGAGAAAACTTGTGGCAGGTCTATAAATATAAGTGCTTGCTTTTAAAAACAAAGAAAGACTGGGAGGGAGAAAAAGAACTAAAGAAAAAAAAAAACAAAACAGCAAGCAAACGAGAGAGTTATGATATCAGGTTTCTTTGTGTCTATTTTCATTCTGAAATGCAAATGAAGGCTGAAGCCTACACTCCAGCATATTGCAATACAAAGATGCTTGTATACGTATTGAGATTTTTATGATTTGAAATACAGATTTTTTTGTTACGTATCTCTCTACATACTGCATGTAAAGTCAGCAACTTTATGGATCACCCATCGCATAGTTGAACACGGCCTCCATGAACATCTTCAACCTGATGGGGTTTATCTAAAAAAGGGGATAAAACTGATCAGCACTTTGAAGACAAAGGGAATTCCAGACATCAACAAAATCACTACTGCTGCTACTGAGTATAGAAAAGAACGTCGAAGTTTGCTTTCTCTCTGGTGTGAGGGAGTAGGTATTTATGTATTTATCCTTACAGATTCTGCTTTACACAGGTAGGTACCTACTGATGATAATAATAGGCGCCTCTTTTCAAGTGACTGTTCAGGGATGTGATGTTGTGTGAATGGAAATATTCTCTTACACAGCTGAGAAATAAATCTAAATTTGGAAGGAATGTGAGCTTTCAGAAGTGGCCCTATTCCTCTCAACATTTCCAGAAACAGCTGTAGTAAATGTCTTTTATAAATCTCATTTGGAGATGCTTGACTCTCTTTGTCCACTCTTTAGGGAAATCTGGGTGAGGTTTTGGCTTCTGCTCGGGCAGCCAGAAGGCTGACACACCTAATTATTAAGCATTCAAGTGCTTTACAAGGTCTAGTCTGAAAAGTAAATTCCTCAAAAACTATGTCAGTGATTGAAAGGTCTCAGTGGGACTATTCTTGGACTCAAATTTGTGAATAAGATTAGGTATTTTGAATTCAAAATATTTAAATCTCTGAATGAGAGATTTCCTGTTGCTAAATGATCACTGATTGCCACAGAGACATTAATATACACTGTTGTCTTTCTACACGTCTACTATTTATAACTAAGCAAATGGAGACTGCTGCCATGTTATTTGCACATCATGATAAACTCCTTTTCAATCCTCCCAAACTGGCCACTGAGAATTTGAGGCAATGGCAGAACAAGTTTTCTGTGCCTTTTTCATAGCTCTGTAATCTAAACTCTGCCCCCCAAGAAAGTTTTCACAAGATATGAAAGACTGATAAGTTAGGAAAATATGAATTTAAACAAGAATTTGTTGACGTTTTGCTGGATCACTTTCCTTGTTCTTTCCCAAACAAATGTAGGAAAGACATGAATGTTTTTTCACAGGGAGAAGCAAGCAAGGAAAATCAATCCTACATGTCCAAGGCATGAAAAATGAAAATCCTTATCACATTTAATATGCATTACATTTGTTTCTTACAAACCTCAATTAGGAGACCATTTTGAAACAGTGTTATTTTACCAAATTATTAAATTATTCTTTGATTCTTGGTATCTTGAAAATGGAATGAAAAGTTCACGCTTTGAGCTCTTTTCAGATCTGTATAGATGAGAAGTGTACTGAAGAAATTAAGCCTCTTTACTTCTGCCAGTGACTCAAAATATAGAAAAATAAGTATTTCCTCTACAACACTGCACTGTTGCATTTTCTTGCAGTCAAAAACAATGTTTAGAGCTGTGGGAGGCATGGAAAACACCCTGTTTTGCCCAGGAATTATCAGATAGAAAGGAGCAATGCAGAGGTGGGGAGCTGAGCAAGAAAGGATTGAAATAAACTGGCAATTAAATGAAGCAGGGAAAGCAATTGTAATTAAGGAAAGCCAACTTAAAATGCGATTCCGGGTGAACGTTTCAAAAGGCGTTTTTACTGGCCAGCCTACAAAGAAGTGGAAGTGAGTTGAATTTATGAAAGACATTCAGTTCTCTCAAGGTCTCTGTCCCACTGGAATCTATACAACCAGAATAATGATTCTAACTGTAACAGAAACATGATTATTGATGTTGTTTTGGTTTTTGTGTGTGTGTGTGCATGTGTGTGTGTGTGTGTGTATGTCTAAGACCTAAAACTTGCATCTTTGTGCAGCGCCTCCTCTACAGAACCCACTGAGGAAACTGACATCACATTATTTTACCTTTCCTACTTCCCCTTTCTACAGTGCCACAAAAGCCATTTCCCGTGCATTACCAGTAATCTCACCTCTTCCATCATAAAAAAAAGTACCCCTTGTTCTTCACTAGTTTTAACAAGTAGGTGTCTCACATTTTTTCAGTCCATAATTAGGTTTTATAAAATTCTTGTTAAACCAATTTTTCTCTAGCAGGATGTTAGGTCAAAAATTCAGTCCACACAAATTTTCTTTAAACGATCATTTAGAATTTCAAATTGAAATGGTGTTTGAAAGTGAGCTAGGATATTTTCTCATCTTCTTATGCAGTAAGTAGCCTCGCTTTGCCATGTGGTAATTGTCAGGGTCTCTCTAAAGACTGAAGGTGTTGAATACAGAGATATGTTCTGTCACATTCTCTCTTGAATGAAGAGAATGTTTCTGTGTCATTGTACAGTTATCGGCTCATGATACTGGCTCATCAACCATCTATTTCATAATCCAGGCAGCTTCCATTATTTCTAACTGCTGCTTAGAAACTATCGATGACTGGGCATTTTGTTCAGACAGAAGTGCTTAGGACAATGAGAAATTCCCAAATAAAGAAAACTATTTCTCTGTTAAAGACTCTCAGAAACACAACTCTTACTGTCTTTCATACCGCCTAGTACAAGAAATGTTCGCCTGTACTTCCACTCATTTGGCAAAGGGATAATTCATTTTTATTCTGCTGAACTTAATGGACTAATAATAATTACATCAAGAGAACAAAAAGAGAAGTTGAATTAACTTGCTTTTCAGAGAAATTTTCTATCCAGTCTATTGTCCTTTTATCTCATTGATTAAAAAAAAAGCCATAATAAATAAGTTTTTTCATGCACTTTTTTTTTTTTTTTTTTAATAAATTTCTTCCTGGCCCCTGTATACATGATTGCATAGGAGGAAATAAAATTGGACTCCTACTAATGAAGTAGGAACCACGTCCAACATCAATTTTTAGAATGACAGTCTTTCCCTTACTGCACTGCAATTCACAGCAAACAATTTTCTAGCCCTTGTGTAGAATACAACCATAGTGAGGATTTACATCTGCCAATGACATATTTTTTCTACATACTTAGTAGATTGTAAGATGTGTGCTCGCAAAGAAACAGTTACTGTCAGATTTTCCACCACCAATGAGATCATAACTAGAACTAAAGAAATTCTTCTTCCACTGCCTATAGCATTCTTTAATATTATCTGATCTCTTTCTCAATTCTCTAGGCTTAGGACACAAAAACTAAGCGTAAATTATCTACTTTTCACAGCACTTTAAGCAAAGTGTTCATCATCCCTCCCAACTTACAAGTCAGAACACTCTATTTTAGATAGCTTTGCAATTCTGACCTAGAAATTGTACTGACTGTGCGTTTATAAGGAAATGCACTCACATTTACATTCTCATTTATGCATATTCAGATCTTAATGGAAGAAATTATTAGATTAAGCATAAAGTGAAGCAGTTTTAATCAGTGCTGATGTTTGTGTTGAGCTTAATGGTTTCTCCTTCAGAGAGTCAGCCTGCATGCAAACCAAACACAAACCAAGTAATCCCACTGAAACAGGCTTAGTCATTGGAAGAGATGGAATTAAAATATTTAGCCAGCAATTCATTCTTATTACCTTGGCCTTAGGAAGTCACTGATATCTTGCTACAATTAGAAATAAATTGGTCAGTGTCACAAAACTCTTTTACAGTTCTCATTGTGACGGCACTTTTAAAAAGAGGAGAATCAATACAGTGGTGGATATACAGAATATTGAAATATTCTTCTTTTCCAACACCAATAGATTATTTAGTATGTTTATGATACACATTGTTTTGGACATATGCAGATGTGTACACTTCAAAACTGAGCCAAAAAACATATACTACATTACTAAGAGGATTTGAGGATGCACTGTGGTGTCCATAGGAATTTTGCATGGCTTTTGCATGATTAACTCCATGGTAATTATGGTATGGTATTATTTGTACAGGTCTGCAAAGATCAGGAGTTTATAAACAACGTTATATAAATAAGCACTAATGAAGGACTACTTTGACAATCTCCATGCACATTTACTGTACATTTCTGTACTGTCTACATTCAGTAAAGACCTGAATTATTTCGATGACCAATATCACAACCACTGTTTTTAAAAAATAAATACCTGAGGAGTTAAGCTGGTACTTTCACCGTAAGAAATCTTTAGAGTTTGCTACTATTTTTTCTAAATAACAACAGAGTCAGTAATGATTCAAAACTTCAGTATTTGCCTACTGATGCCCCTGATGGCCTTTCAAATGTTCACTTCAAGAATAGAAAATAGGTTGAGAAAAATTTAAGCTTAAACCCAATTTAATCAAGTTTCACAGGTAAATCCAATGCGTGCTCCAGTTCTGTCATGCTTTGGTGATCTCAGAAATAAAGTGGTTACCATACAGAACAACTCTTTTTTAATATATAAAATCATCCTATTTCTTGAATTCCAGAGCCAAAGCTTCATGTGGTTTTAATCATTAAACACTGAAGTTACCCAGAAGAGCGAAAGCAGCAAAGCTACTGCTTCAAAGTAGCTTTCACAGCCTACACAGCCATATTTCTGCTTTTCTATTATGTGCATTTAGCATTGCTGTATTTGACTAAATAATCCTTGTCAATGATGTTTACATGTTCATTTCCCAGAAAAGTATTAAATTTACAAGTTTAGTCATAGCAGCTATTACATTCTCCTCGCTTTCAGTAAAGTGAATCGAAGTGGTTATAAGAACATATTAACAGCAATAAAACAAAAGCTAATGCATAACACTTTCTTCAGTAATTTTGGCAGTAGAACTCTAAGTAGTGTTAGGCTGTATTAATTTGAACTTATCAAACAGTATCAATGACAATAATCTCTATTTATGTGCTTGATTTCAAGGCTTTGTATTTCTCCTTCAGACTACTTTATAGTACCTTAGGCATTATTTCAACATTGCTTGGTGAAAACTGGATGCATAATGTATTGCTCCTGGGTCTTGATATGTAGATGCTGATTTTCAGTCCATCATTAATTATATCTGCTGATCTGGGAAAAAAATATTATGTTATCTCACAAAATTTGTTCAGCTTTAATTGCCACTGAATTAAATGTTAAAGCAAGGGAATCATTTTTCATAAATCCAATACTACTAACAGCAGTTACTCTAATTGTCTTTCTACACAACAAGAAGAAAATTTCTTTGCGAAAGCAATTAAATCTCCCCTGATGTTTACAAATCAAACATTGTAGAGCTGGCTGAGAATTAAATTGGCTAAAATTCAGTAAATACAAAATGAATCTGGGCTATTTTCATTGTGCTAAGCAAAATGCAAAAGCAAATAAGCAGAGGTAACTGCAAAAAGGCAAGAATGTTCTTCCTCCCAGTATACCTTCTGATACCCAGTACTTAAAAATTGGTATCTACTGTATAGTTGCAGACTCTTCAGTTTTATAGAACCACTGAATCACAGAACCATTAAGGTATCTAAGATAATCTAGTCCAACCATCCACTACCAACAAAATTGTCCATGAAACTCACATAAATACAAAATACATACAAAGTGGACAGCAATCCTGTATTTTTAGTCACAGGCACCATTAAGTATGCACCATTAATTATGTGATAATATGTTTCATGTATGAAATGCGTAAATATGTGATACTCAGTATGTACTTACCTAAAATTCACACTCATGGTATCACCATATTATCAGCAAGGATGGAAAAAGCCAGGCATTACAGCCTTCAGGATGGGCCTGAGGAAGAAAAGCCTTTGAAAATAAGCAGTTAGAAGAGATTATTGTATATTGCAGAGTCTTTCTGCAAAAGCAGTTTAATTAATGAACCCAGCATCACTGCCTTGCTTCCAGGGCCACAGGATGAAAAAAAGCAGAAATCAACATTATTAGTTACTCTCAGCAGGTTACATGAAGAAACAAAAGTAATGTCAAGACCGGTGTTTAATCAGCTTGAGAGACTAAAGAGAAAAGTCAGAGGCAGTGAAGAGCAAAGTTTATTGAAGACCATTTGACCTAAAGAAGAGCACAGAGAAGGCGAAAATAAGAACAAACCAATTCTCCCTGAGAGGTCCATCTGTATGAGCCCTCAAACTGCAAACACATCCTTGCTAGGATGCACATGCACAAGCCCTAGGGTACAACAGTCCTTTGGCCATATTAGCAGTGCTCAGCAGATCTGAAGCTGTGGGGAAGCTCAGGTAAGATTTTAGTCACTTGCTTCAATCTGCACTGTCCTGGCTGTATTCCCATCAGTTCCCAAAACACATCTTGTACACCTGACTTAGTAATACCTATGCTTTTTTTTTTTTTACTATTCTTCATGTAACAGTAACATCTTTTCTGTCATGCTGTATATTTATTGCGCAAGCACCTGGAATAAAACACCTGGATTTTGCAAAAATGAAGAGATGTAGATTCTTTGCAAGGAGGTTCAGAAAGTCCAACTCATTGTCTGAAGTACTCATCAAGATTGTATTTTACTACTGCAGCTACAGAGCAGCTGGTGAGCATAAACTTGGCAGTGCCTTCTAGCAGACAAAATGACGTTCAAATGGGGAATCCAAGCAGTTTGCCAGGACTCTTGAATTTAGGCTTGTGTATGTCTTGGAAAATAACAGCATTTTTCCTATTTTGTAGTTCAGATAAACGCTCCCCCCTCCCGACAGTCTGAGTCAGTTTGCCTTTTCTTTAATTTAATTCCTTCTAGACTGTGAAATAGCACATCAAGTATCTGCAATAATTGGTAGTAGACAGTTTATAAAGATCAACCAAGATTTTAGCGCTGCTTCTATGAAAGCCACCAGGGGAAAGCAAAATAAACAAATCACCCATGCAAACAATATTAATGACTCATTCCTACTAAGGAGAAGTTAGCCTCACACCTGACAAAGTACTCATTTTGCCTTGGAAGCAAAGATAATGCTTAACTGAACAAGACATTGAGTAAAATGAAATAACTGAATGGACTTGAAATATAGTGGTCGAAACAGGAAAAAAATATTACGTTTGGAAAGAAGAAACAGAACATAAATGTTACTGTGTACATTTTTGGTTTAGCAGTTCCTATGGAAAAAAAAAATAAAATTCCAAACCCTAAAAAAAAAAAAAAAAAAGAAAATCAGAGAAAACAATTTAGACAAAGGTTTGATCTAAGGCACAGATATAGCTACATGCATACCAGAATCTTCTTGCCAGTTAGTTACCAATGATAAAAAAAGAAATGCACATTGCCGTTTGTCCTTTGTGGGATTCAGTTTCCTGCCTAGAAGACTGTTCTTTGCTTACAGTTGTAAAATATTACATGCAGCTGTACTAAAACACAAGGCACAGACCAATGATGTGCACTAGACTGCTGTGTATAACTGAACTGTCTGGTCGTTTTAATCACTGCACCATGTTTTACATAAACATTTTTTTACTTTCTTATTGAGAGTAAATGGAAGACATTTAAAAGCAAGTGGAGCAAGAAAACAGAGACTCCTCTAGACACGTTTCCATTAGCTAATTCTTCCTACTTTCCTGTTAGTTTTCCCTATCTCCCTATTAGTAAAATTTTGTTTAATTTCCCAGTGCAAAACGGACAGAGCATGTACAATTTTATTTGGAATACCCATAATATACAAGTAACATGCACGTGTTGCATTTAAGAGTGCAATCTCTTCATATTCTCTTCACGCTCCTAATATTTGCTGAAGTGATTCCCACAGGTTCTCAACTTCGTATGTTTTTATTCTGTTCCTGCTATTGCCAAAAGTTATAACCAGCTTCTAATGTGAGATCAGGTGGTCAGACTGTGATCTCCCTCAGCAAACCCAGCACGTATCTATGGAAGATGTGGCAGATTCTTCACTTTAAAAGCCAATGGGTGGCAAAGGAATAGGGAAATCAACACTGGCATCTTATTGAAATATCACAATAGACAGAAATAGACTGAAAACAATTTCAAAACACTTTTTGGCTCTTTTACACTTCCAGGCCTTCAGCAATTTCTCAATTAAATTGCCTTTATCTAATATCTGTGGGAAAGTAATATGGATCAATTTCTTCCTTCCAGCTATTCGAGCAAGACTACCTAGTTCATATAATTCATCTATTCAACTGCAAGAGATTATTTAACTGAAACTTTTCCTCTCTGAGTGACTTTTACGTTTCAGATCCCCTCCCTTTCCTTCCTCTTTTCTTATTTGTTCTCTAATTGTTTCATTCACTGAAAATTTCTTGCAAGAAATGTCAAACTTAATATGTTATGCATTTGAGGATATAATTCAGATGGTTTGTTTTACACTGTGTGGTCATGTTTAATATGACCTCACAAAGAACTCTCTTATCTTGCACAAAGAGCTCTCAGATTTTGGACTTCCCATTTGTTCAACTGAAGATTTCTGTGGTTTGAAAAGCTGGACGGAAACAACCAAGCAGAAGTAAGTTAAATTATGCAAGAAAAGTTTGCTTCCACTGTATAGGAATCCAATGCTACAAAGAAAAAACCATGAAGTTTCCTGTGAAGAATCTGCCTTGCTGCAGCGACCAAAGGCATTTTAGATCTCACAGATGAAAAGATCAATAATCTTGAAAATCTGGCACTTAGTTCCAGTCAACCCTCTTTTGCCACCACACCTAGAACTTACACTTTTGTTTGATTCAAATGCTTAACAGAAGCTTATAAATACTTACAACAGACAGAACAATATTGACACACCTGAGAGGCAATGACTTTCTCTGTGATTTCCATGTAGAGATGCAGGAGATATGTAGTGGTCAGAAATATATAACTGCAATCTTTCCAATCTGAGAACAAACAAGTCCCTTCCCATTGGAGGGGGTGGGGGGAACAGAGGGAGGGGAAAGAGCAAAGTCTTAAATAACAGCAGACAATAATCTAAAGAATCATAGAGCCACCAAGGTTGGAAAAGACCTCCAAGATCATCCTGTCCAACTGTCCACCTACCACCAATATTTCCCACACTAAATCATGCCCCTTAGTACCACACCTAAACATTTCTTTAGCACTCCAGGGATGGTGGCCCAACCACCTCCCTGCGCAACCCATTCCAGTGCCTGATCGCTCTTTCAGAGAAGAAACATTTCCTAAAATCCAACCTGAACCTCCCCTGGTGAAGCTTGAGGCTGTTCCCTCTAGTCCTATCAAAGGAAGATCTATGAGAGAGCTGTTTGTTATATTAGGTGCAAAAGAAGAAAGCAGTACAAGTTTTTGACCTTCAGTGGTCTGGGACCATACTACTTGTACTACACCTGCCTTTCACTACGCCTCCTTCCTCCCACATGCTACCTTGAAAGCACTGTATCTTCTAATCATATTTTACTGTTTGTTCGGGGAAAACACGTTATATTTCTTCAACAGAAAACTACTGCTGAAGTGATTCCTAGATAGAAATAACCAGTGAAAAGTGTCACTGACTCTGTCAGGTCTGATTAAATGGGATTAGATGACTAAGGAGCTGACAAATGAAAAATAAACTTTTTGCTGAACTTTCATTTCTGTGGTACAATGTATGTTACCTCCTGTAACCGCAATTTGCTTTGCCTTTGTGTTTAAATTGCCCAATATTAGCCAGATTCTATTGTTTTTTGCACTTTCGCAACTGTGAACTGCTTGTCTAAAAATATACTGAGCTATAGAACCTGAAAAATTATCATCCCGGAGAGGAACACGCTGTAAATTTTGGTCAACAGATCAGAATTTCTTTGCTCCAGTAATATTAAAAAAAAAATTCCACAATTATTACATTTTTTACAAAACTCTACACAGAAACCACTGAGCCAAGTTGAGAAATGTTAACGTGTAATCAGTGTTTACTGAGTCTGCATGACTAGTGAGAAAATGTACAAAATTCGGATATGCTTTACAATCCAGTTAATAATATTCAAAATATTATTCAGTAGTATCTAACAGTATTCCAAGAAGATTCTATAAAAACTACTAGAGCTACCAAAAAGCAACAGCCTAGGCATGCCAATATACAAAGTCTCCATACAAAACACTTTAAAATAAACAGTAGTGTAAACTAGCTATATATTAAGACTTGAAGTTGTCTTAAAGCTTCGTTTAGCAACTAGGAAGTCTGGAAACTGAAAAACATTCACTTCTGGCCCTAATTTATTGCTGAATCTTGAGATATTCCAGGCTGATCTTGGCCTGGCTACTAGTGGGAGCTAACACTAACTTATAGATTTTATTGTCTCTTCTACTGCACACTGGGCACGTCTACATTGTCAGTTTCTTCCACAGATTCTTGTCTTTACCTTGCACACGTTTGTTCCCTCACTTCTGGGATGCCCTTCAAAGTAGGACAAATATGTTTATGCCCATAAAGAATTCTATTCAATAGGCAAAAGGAGTGATGATATGCCTTGCTGCACCTCACCAGTTCCATTCCCAACTATTAAGACATCACATCCTGTGATTATCCCTTTATCCCTTTTTTGCTATATCCATTATCCATGCAGAAACACACACCATTCCATTAAGAAAGTACATATAAGTGGGTAGAAAATTGACCTTTTAGTTATCTTTTTTTTTTTTTTTTTTTTTTTTTTTTTTTTTTGTGAAGAAATACGAATGGTTACTTGAGGAACCTTTACAAATGTTAAAATGTCTCAGAATCAAAAGTAGGCCAGAAAGATCCAAAGATCTTCAAAATCCTGCTGCACACCATTCTGGGTTACCATAATTGAGCAGAAGAACTAGACTGGATGACATCAAGAGGTCCATTCCAGCCTCAAAAGTTCTGTGAACTGGGCTCTCAAGGCATTGTGTTAATGTAAGATGGACTTTACAGTCTCTCTGGCTGCTTACACTAACAGAGCACAGAACTTTGTATTGCATCTCAATCCCAAACTGGAGCTTAGGACTACTTTAAGGACTAAATTGTGATAACTAATTCTGTAACATGGTAAGCATGGGGTAAGCATGGAATGTACAACTTTCTATGTAGGATTGTAGGATATCAACTCAGAGATGAGCCCAAGAGTGGGCTGTGCCGGGTTGTTCTAGTCAAATCATTAGAATAACAGGCTCTGTGCATGGAGCAGTCCAAATGTTTACAGACAATCAGTGATAAACAGCATTTAACCAAAACAAGTTTAAACCCGGATTTTGGAACAGGTTTGTGTGATGTAAATATGCCAGAATGGAAATAAATGTAAATTCTATCAATAAGTCTAATAAAAAGTTCCATCAAATCTTCTCGTAGGCCTAAGGAAGTGACTAAGGGTCACTTTTTAAAACTTTTACTCAGACTACAGAGAACTAAATCAAACACTTTTAAAACAAAACCAACAAACATTGTCTTGTCTGACTGCAGCAGCTGTAAGTATGATCAAATCCTCCTGCTATGCAGATTCATGAAAAGAATTTATGCACTATTTATAAATATAAAACCATTGAAATTCCCATTGTAGCAACTCATGTTCACAAGAACGCTTGATTTATTTTTGTTCTCCTTTCACTCGGTATGGTTCAACTGCCTGCTCTCGATGAAACTAACTTGTTTAACTAATAAAAGCAACTGAATTGAGCAGGGTTTCCCCAGAAGAGGAACAGAAATTTTTTACTGAAGAGTAATACAAAATTAACTGATAGAAAAAAATTCTTAACTGCTTCAAACGTTCAACTAGAAAGGTCTGAGAGGGTCAGATGCACACATCTGCAAGTATTTCATTTTCCATTCCTTGCTGCTGCCACACCTCTGTGGAATCACCAGCCTGACTTACTGCTACGTTACTAACTAACTAGGATGGCCAAGGAGCCAAAACACGGAAACACTAACTTTCGTCACTGTCTGAACTGTTACTTGTTCCTTTCAAGTGTATATCACCGGTCCCCCAGAAATACTTTCACAGGCGTATTTGTATCTATCAAAGGAAAGCATCATGCAAAAAAGTACTTAGTAGACTTTCATGTGGACATAGAAATGTTCCTTCCAGACAAGAAATACAGTGTTCTAGATTACGTGCATACTTCCTTTAAAAATGTTTCCCACATGAAGAAATGTGATACCTGAGATTTATCAGACAAGACCTCTAAAATATTCGTGTTTTCTGAACACTCTTCAGCACTTTCCAGAAAATGTTCATTAGCTACATGAAAAGAAGACAGAATCTTCAACACAGCTTTTCTCTTTTCATTCAGGTAAATGTAACCCCATTCCTTCTATATGAAATTCATTACATGGAAAACTACGGAATTTCTCATTTTCACTGAGAAAAAAGTTTTGTGGCAAGCTTTTTTTTTTCTTTTTCTGTGCGTGTCTCAAGTGGTAAGCTTTAAGTAATGACCATAAAGCAAAACTGCAAAACGCTTTGCAAAATGTGTTCTGTTGTCAGTTTTGCAGAAGTACAAGGCCTTGTGGCAGTGGAGCTACTTCCTCTCTTTTCTTGCTAACATGTAGTTTAAACATCGAATTGAAGACATCAGCACTGATTTGGAACAATCTCACTCTGTACCAGGGTACTTTCAGCAGAGTATGAGAGCATATGACTCTGAGTACAGTGTTCTATATTCCTTTCTAGCTATCTCTCCTGCTTTTTTCAAACCTCCTTCAAAAATCTTAGATGATCTCCTTTTGCATACATTGGGCATATTTTCCTGCACTGAAGGGATTAGATAGTGAAATGCCATTCTACCACTTTCATCTTTTATGTCACTGACATACTGCCTCATATTCAGCATCATCCACTGCAAAACTCAACCATGGCTAATAATGCACGTCCCCTCTCTGATGATATAACTTGTAATCTGGAATCTTCTGAAAGCTTTTCCTGAGTGGACTGGAAGATGGTAATGAAGGGAAGATACTTTCTCAGAGCAACAGAGTAAATATTGTAATTTTTTAAAACAATACATCTTACTATACACGATTGGCACATCAAAATTCCAGGCAGACTTAGCCAGCCCAGATAGGCCACTAGCTCAGACTGTAAGACTGTGGAACCATTTCCAAATGATAATGCACATGCCTACACTAAGCAAGATAAGGACATCAAAGAGGTGATAGATAGTACCGTCTGTGGAGGGACGTGTTTAGTGTACAGTTTCTGCAGACTCCAGGCAATCAGAGCATCTATTTTGGCATGAAAAAGTTGGCCATCTGTGCAATTAGCCTTAGGTATTTCATGGTGACTTCCTATAGGAGGAAAACAACATCTACAGCTGCAGGAAGCACTTTAATATTAAAGTACTATAAAATTAAGTACAGCTTTAGTGACAGGCATATTTTTCTTGTAATTTAGCTCAGTAACTTCACATTTTTTCCTGCACTGTGGATTAAGAGAACTGGAGCCAGAAGTTGGACTCAATGATCCTCATGGATCTTTTCCAATTCAGGATATTTTATTGTTCTATGATCTAGTTCTATTATGTGATCACAATGTAACATCACCTTGCCATGGTCAGTCCAACCCATCATTGCCAAGCTGCTGCTTTACCTCCCTCTTTGACCAATTCTATTTTTATTTTATAATTGCAATCATTTCCTTCTTAATTCACTATTTCTAATGTAGCACTGTATGTGATGCATTTAAACTCAAATAACAAAAGTCTTAAAAATATGGGAAAGAGGCTTACACTGGTTTAAATTTTGAATTATAACAAACAAACTCACTCTAGATCATGTATGTTCTCACTGCACTGAACATCTTTCCTTGTTCCTTTCCAGTTTATATGGCTGAAGGACCAAGGTAAGTCTGAAATTTTTTTCCCCCTGGTAAGCAGGCCATTCCCACTACACTATTTACTGTAACATAATTCTGGAGGCAGTATTACCCATTTAGGAATAAAGGCCCTGGAATAAGTATCCCCTTGCATGAAACAGGAATTCTTTATAGTTTCACAACATTCTAATTAAACTTTGGGACTTGCCTACACTCGAGCTTCTCAGCTTTCTTGCTCAAGTAATTTTACTTTATACAAGAAAGCTGTGGGGTTTTTTTCCGTGTTGAAACTGAAGGACTTAGAGATATGCTTTTCTTTATCAAGCCCCCATCAGTCAATGTGTGATTGTTTTCTGTGGCCAGCTCTCCTGTATCATCTTTGTAGAAAGTTTAATTGCACAAATGAAAATAAACAACATAATCACGTCCTGATTGGGGGAACAATCCATGACATAAAGTGTTAACTATAAACTCTCAGAATGTCTAAGACTCATAATTGCAAGTGACGTAACGTTTATCAAGAAAGCAAAAATCTAGAAGTCACACACTTCCATGAAATATTAGAAAGGCTGGAAGTCTGAAAACACCAATATGGTTCAGTATTATCCTACTATAACTTGACTGTTCTTAACTAGATTTCCTTCTCTCCTTTGCTATGCATCCTCTTTTCCATTGTTTTGTTTACGTCTCATCATAGCCTTACAACGTTGTACTATTCATCTGCTTTAACACCACCAGTTAAGGGCATAAATAGCATTTTTTGCATACAGCATACCTCTCTCAGTACTTCCAATCCAGTCCTGAGTGTTAATTCATCATGTTTCTGTTGTTCCCATGCCGTCTAGTTTCATTTCCTCCACCATCACAAGTTCCTCCGTTGCGTTGCCAGGCTGCAGTATTACTATATAAATATTTGATTTCTCACTGACCGCACCCAGTCTCTCAGATGAGGTGCAGCTCCTTCTGTACCTATACTGTTCCTTATTTTAGTCCACATTCATGACTCTTCTTGCTATACAGTGATGAGACTACTTTGTGGTTTTCTTGTATTCTTACTTATCTTACTTTTCATCCTTTTGGTGAGCAAAAAACTATGCCTGGAAAACATACAGGTCTTTTGCCTCCTTCTTCCCTTGCTCCTTATTTTAAAATTCTTCTGTCTCATCACGATTGCAGAGATTTCTCCAGTTGATTAGATAGAACATGTTTAAAGTAGGTCACCCATTAGCCTTTACCTTTTTACACAGTCGGTAATGTAACAGTCAGAAATGTGAGACAACTGCTTCACAAATAGTGAGGTTTCTAAATGGGAAATAAACTAATAGGGAAGAGGAAAGGCTACATAGCTCAGGAAGTAGATTATTCAGTTTCAATTCTTGGTCTCATTCACATACTATATATTTTCAGACATTTGCCTGTTCTCATTTTTTACATCTACTTTAAAACATTTTGTAGTATCATGGATGTACTTCCCCCATTTTTTTCATCTCTCTTGTGCTTGTTGCACCTCCTTTGCACCACAGTAAACTCCTTTCCCCCTTTGGCATTCACTTCAGCATTTGTAGATTATTAACACGACTGAGTTACCATTTTTACAATTTCCTCCTAAGTCAAATTTTCAATACAGCAATCAATTTTATGCCATGCTTTGCTCTAGAAGTTTTGCAATTGATCAATAGCTCTTTATGTGACTCATGTAGAATAATAATCTTTCCTTATCAAACAACTATACCAAAGAGAGTCCTTTATGCTGCCATAGCTATGATTTACATAATGATTACTGAATGAAGTTAGAGAACCATACAACTCTTCATGCTGACAGCTAACTGAACCACCACTACTTGATTGTTTCTGCTCACTTATCATGCCTCATACATGCCTGGTACAGCTTTCTGGGATAAGGAAACATCTTTTCCTGAAGTCTCTGTGCAGCACATCACAAACTTGCATTACCATGAGCAGGAACACAGATATTGTTAACCACAAAAGAATGCTGTGAAAACAATACAATATTTTGTTTGAATGAAAAGAACATCTAATATTATTATAGTTTTGTACAGTTTTTCATATTTTTTTTGTCCCCAACACTTCTACACGGCTGGAAAAATGTAGCAGAAGGAATCTGGTATCAGCAGGAACTGTGAAAGTATAGTGAATCTTGAACAGCTTGTTATTGTGTAACTATCCAAGGGTTCTAAATTTGCCTTTCAAAACTCAGATGTAATACAATTGCAAAGACATGCATTTAGAAGAAATAAATTTGGGCCCTAAGATTCTTAAATGAAAGTCTAATAATTATTTTCATGAAGGTTCAAATGCTAAGTAGCTTAATGAAAAGCATATCACCAACACTGCAAGAAAACTGACTTCAGCAGCACTTGACAAAGGCCATTGGGATTAGGAAAAGAGGGTCTGTGAGGCTGCATTAAACTCCATTGGCAGTGTCGATTGACAGAGGAAACATTCTAAGTTTCCTTGCAATTAATTTTTCTTTGCAAGGATGTTGGAGAAAGGAGAATTTTAGAAAGGGTCTTTGTCCTTTTCTCACATAGCCTTTGACGTAATGAATTTCCTTGCAGTTTTATTACTGTACACCCAGACCTGGAAAGGTAGATCCTAACAATTACCATGAGGCAGGTAGTCATCAGCTGTGTAAATACAAACATAGCATTCTTATTTCTTTTCCTATAAATAAGTCCAATTTCTCCCTCATGAACATGAAAGAGGATTTGGAACGTGCCTCCTTGTGAATGTGATGGAAGAGAATTTAAACCCTTCAAGAGCTCTCCATGGGAACTTTACAGGGCAGAGACTTGTTGTGCCTTTTTTTCTTTATTTTTTTTTTCTTTTAAACAAAGAGATAGTCTTCTCACTAGCAAATAATAAATGGCATAGAAACTTATCATCCTAGCTTATGGTTCAATGTGAGCAATAAAAATGAGTTGTAGAGAGGAACAGTTGTGGAAGAGAGAGAAATAAAATTTTAAAGGAATATTTTGAGGAATGTATGAGAAGAGGAGGAGAGAAATGAAAGGGAAGAAAAGGTAAAATAAAAACTACACAGTGATTTCCCTTTGGGAAGTACGTGTATGTACAAATAACTGAACAATAGGTACCAGAGCAACAGTACTACTCTCTATTCAACTCCTCTTTGAGAGCATACAGCTCCCCCTTGAAATTACTTCAGGCAATTCAGAGGAGGTTTGGGATGATCATAGAAATCCTGAGCAATGTGGAGAAGTTCCAAATTTTTTTTTTTTTTTTTTGCCTTTGCCAGCCATTTTGAAACCAAACCTACCGGAGTGAAATCTGGCTTAGTTCCTCTGCCTGAGTGTTCCAGAGCTCTACAATAACATGTCATTTTTCTTCCTCCATTCAATCTAACTCATTTTTTTCATGAAGAATTTTTTAGGTTGTATTTTAAGAAGAATAAAAGAATAAAAAGCACTGAAAGTGCCAAACCATAATTAAAAAAGAAAAAATTATATACGAGGCTTAGCTAATAGCTCAAATATCCTCCTTGTATCTCTATCTTCTTGAAAGAATGCCAGACGGCTTAATTATGTGTCAGTACTGTAGACTGAGAAAAATATTTTATTATATGCAGGGAGAGGGGAAGAAAGGAAGGAGACACTGGTTGTGTAGGAAATCCCTTCTCCAGAGGAAAGAAAATCCTGAAATAAATAAGTTTAAAAGCTCTGAGACTGGAAAGTGAATGAACAAATCCAGCACATAGGTCTATATCTAGATAGCTGCTTGGGTTCCATGTTAGTCTTGTGCAGCTATTTCTGTATATTTCTATTTACTGGTGATTTGGTAGCCTCTATCATTGTTCCACCTATTAAAGCCATGTAACAACACTTATTTTAAAGGTCTGCTAGATTTTAAACTTATTTTTTTCTGGGTATTTTTTAATGTAAATACAGTTTGGGAAAAATTCAATCAGAATAGTATGATTGCTTCAAAACACAAAAATAAGATTTGTTTTACTCAAAACTCCATATTTCTGACACTTTTCTTTCAGCTCTCCTTACACCCACATATGTTTTTACATTTCTACATGGGAGTGGTTGCTGCATCAGGACCATGCCATATTCCACCCCTAAAACTGTAAGGGTAATAACTGTGTCTCACCTACACCCAGTGGCTCTTTGCAGCTATTATCAAATATTCCACCTCCACAGGGCATGCCCAAACATGGAGATAAGCACAACTTTCCTTCAAACTGCCAAATATGATGTAGCCACACTAACTCAGAAAAATAAAGAAACTATCAGAGTCGAGGAAAGGAGAAGAGCTGATCCACATATCAGTGGACTGCAAAAAGGATCCTATGAAAAGACCTGGCTGGAAGAGAAGACCACCTAGGTTGATTCAGTATGGGAACGGCCCAGAAAGCAAAAGGGAAACTGTGTGTAACAGAAGCAATAGAAAGGTTCAGCTTTGTGTTGTAAGAAATATAAACAACAGCCATGTCTACACTCACACAACTTTTTTCAAGACCTATTTTTCCTCCTGCCAGGAGGACTTCCACACTGAACACACAGTAAATGCATTCTGCAAATGTGGCTGCACTGTGCTAAAACCTCAATCATCTGTCTTTCTTTCCCTTTTCCCTTAGTGATGGTCTGGACATCAGCATCAGTGCACCACAGATAACTTTCACTGTTAACTGAGACAAAAACTGTGACAATAACAAAGATGTTTTTCTAAGAGGGAGCATTTTTGGAGGCTTTAATTTTGGTTTTGAAAACCCAGCAGGGTTGCATAGAACACCTCTTGTTTTTCAGGTTGCAGGTTCCAAAATTAGGAAATATCAGGACGCACAGATGTATAATCATAACTCTGTTCTGTTGTATGCATAAGGAGCCGCCCTCACAATTTCACAGCCGTATAATTTCCTCCTTCACCATGCATTATTCAGCATCAAACCACGGATTGATGAATTAGTTTCACAAAAACAAGGTCACATATCACGTTAGTTTTATTGCTCTCCTTTTCAGTGTTTTAATAAAAAATATTTTTAAATTATTTTTTTGTTACTTATATACATTAACTATATTACGTATGTTATGAGGGCAGCTCCAAAATTAACATTTCCTATCTTATGATGTTGCCCACAATGCCAGAGGTGGATAGTGCTGGTATGGTGGTAGACGTTGAACCTTCCTGCCAATGTTCTGTGTCATTCTGTTGCTGTACGACCAATGGCAGCAGGGGGGGCAGCCTGACAGAAAGCCAGGTGACATGGAAGTGCATAAGAATCAAAGGTGTGCTATCGAGTTCCTCCATGAAGAAAAAATTGTACCCACTGACACAGCGGGTGGTGGATGGTGCAGTGGGTGACAGTGGGTCACCTCCACTGGTGCAGGTTGTCACAAGCATGGCATGGAGGCTCTCGTGCATCACTGATAAAAATGCAGATCTAATGGTAACTGTGTTGAAAAATAAGTGTTATGTAGCTGAGAATTTGCTCTATTAAGCAGTGTTACAGTGCTTACTGTATCTGTAATTTCCATGGAAATAAATAGGAAGCATTACTTTCAGAGTGACCTATATACATGCAGTCCAAAACTATTTCTCCTCTCTCAGTGTGGCCCAGGCAAGACAAAAGGTTGGACACCCATGGGCTAAGTGAAAATGAATCCTGTCTCTGCCGCATATTTTCTATCTGGATCTGGAGAACTTAAAGCAATTAAAAGAATAATAATAATTAAAGGCTGTACGTTAGCTTCTGGATTACTAAACTGAACCTTCAGCTCCAGTTACAAAAATCTCATTGGTTCACAGCTGCAACTGCAGAGAGAGCTGCTCTTTGAGTGCATGAAGTTCTCTTTACTCCTACATATTCTACAACATGATTTCCTGCATGTCCCATTTTTGTCAGAAATGCACATGATGTTAATGAATAGAACTGTACTTTCTCAAGCTCACAAAGTTGTTTCTTTTCCTCATAAGCCCTACCTATCTCTCCTGGAGGTACTGTGGTTTGTCTTGGGGAGCATTGTAAAGACAAATTATCACTTTTGAAACATTCTGGCACAAATCACAGAGAAGCATGAGGGATTTCTGTTCACCAGAGAGAGCCCCTGAGTGCCACATGTAGACTAACATGGCATAAACAAAATACCAAAAGACTCTCATTAAGTGAGCACTGTCAATGTCAAGCACTGCGTGAGTCTGGGGTTTTGGGAAGATGAAGAGAAGAAGCAGCATGTGATTGTGAAGAAAGCGTGAAGAAAGCACTGTGACCGCTGTAATCAAACTGCACGCCTATATAATTATATCTCCTTTCCCAATTAATTTTAAATGGCTTGATCTAATTATTTCTTATTATACTTACTGACGTGTTCAGGAATATCTATTGCTAATCATAAAAAAACAGCTTTGGGAGGAAGCCAACAAATTAGGAACAGGTAGCGAAAGAGCGCACTGTGGGTTAAGAGTTGGGAATACTCACAGATGACCTAAGGTGAGAAAACAAAAATCATTCTCCTTTACAGCTTCCAGGTTACTTACTAAGTTCACATTTGAGCAGAACAGCCTATAGCAGCGATACCGGCTGCATTTTCCACAGTCTCAGTGCTGGCAACCTCACAGTGAATGGACACTTTCATTCTTTGGAGCATTTTAGTGTTTCATCAGCAACAAACCTTTTGTTGTCTCTCTCTCACATATAGTACAGCCTCCTCTCAAAGAGTAGACACCAACAAGTTCTGCCTGTGCCCAGCTGTCTCCAAGTAAGCAGAACAAATTCTGCTGTGATTTTCTCCTCTAAAGACTAAGTTCACTCTGGGGCACTACTTTTGGATGCAGCAGAAGATAACATTGACATGAAAATGCAACTTTAATATCTTAGCAACAACTTTTTTTTTTTCTTTAGACAATTTCTGGGCTTTTTAAAATGTAAACTCAGTAAAAACATTCCTCCTATATTACTGCAATGACGTTCTTATCAGGAATTCCTTTAAATGGTTTTCTGAAATCCCTGGAAATCACTCAGAATTCCCACTCCTGTCCCACTAAGGACATTTTTCAATTCCAGTTTCTCATCTCAAATGGGGAATGCCTTGATACAATTAATGGGAAGCTTAATCTCAGGGAATGACAAGGAGACTGAAACAGCAGATCACATGAGCTAAGAGAAAAAGAGAGAGATCAGCTAGGGCAGGCTCTGCAGACTCTGCAGATAATAACACAACTGCATCTGAGTGCAGTTTCAGCCATTAGTCACTGCAACGCACATTTGATTGCAGCCAGCATCTCTTGAACTGAGAATGGGAAATTACACCGAGATGTGAAAATCTTAGCTTCTGTAGGTGTTTTACATGTTTTGCCCCTTGGCTGACAGCCGCTACATATGAAGGCAAAGCAGTCACGTGACATGCTGCTAATAACCCGCACAAAATAGTTACACTAATGAAGTTAATTCAGACATGAAATGATTCAAACATATACATGCATTCAAGTAAAATCACGAAGGGCATATAAAGAAGTTTTCAAATAATCAAGGAGCTATGATAGTGGAGTAGAGAACCATCCTGTGCAATATCTCGAGTTAGCAAAATGTGATACACTAATAGGAGACAAAGGAAAACCTGGCCATCAAAGGTCTCCCAAATACCAGGAAACAAACCATTTATCTATCCTGCTCAAACAACCCAAGGAAGTTCATCTAATGCCATTTCTAACATACTCTCCAAGTGAGTGAGATTTTATTTTTCTTAATTAAAGGCCTTCATATTTCAAGCTGCCAATCTAGCATTATTCACATGAAACTTAATTAGCATAGAAAAGTGAATATCAATTGAATAAGTTACTCTTCAGTTTCCACTGTAGCTATATTTTCTTTTTCATTTTCTGATCACTGTGTTCCAAGCACCATAAACTCTGCTTCTTAAGGAACAGAAAGTTTAATTTTGTTATAAAACATCTGATAATGTTTCTCATGATTTTGCTGTTTCCTTTTGACTGGCATGAAACATTACCTTATGATGTTTGGCTTTCATATCACTACTTACATATCACTACTGAAGTTCCCATCTCAACTTTAAACCTCCCAGGCAAAATGCAAAATAGACCAATTCCTCTGTCCAGCAATTTTGGTGTTTTTTTGTTTTGTTTTGTTTTTTGTCCATCATGGCAATATCTAAAAACTATCTGCAAGGGACAAAGATTGCTATTTATTTAGCAGTCCATCACCATCAATTGACTAAGTACAGACTACATTTAAGGATTAATGTCTGTCACTGCAATACAGCAACCAATTGAAAGCATATTGTTTTGACAATTGTTTATTCCAGATGAATACATGTGAGAATGTAAGGTAGAAGAACGCTGTCACTTGGAATCTCACCAGACCTGTGGGTTATGCTCTTAGATGCAAAGGAACATTCATAAGCATAGTTACAGCAAGGTAGTCATCAGCTCTCTCATGCAGTTGGTTTCATCCTAACTGAAGCCAGCTGCCTGGCCAGGAGGGCCAAAAAGACCCAGACGAATTCTCTAAGAACCGAGTGCAGAGAATGAGGTCCTTGCAGAACCTCTCTGCTCATTAGGTAACAGACCCTTATTTGTGCGTGGGGATGAGTATGTTTCTATGGCATAAATCTCCCTTTCCAGTCACACCCTGAGCTCTCTCTCCTACCCAGGAAATTAGCCATGAACAGGTTCTTTGCTGTATTTCTCGTTTTAAGAGCGCCTTATTTTGTAATGTGCTAATACAATTATTGCTCGTTTCTGGTTATTTCTGTAATAATTTTCCTAGAGAAGAGGAAGAGAAGAAAAAAATGATTGCAAAACAAATATTGAGGGTAAAAACAGAGAAAGGATATAGGAAAAAGAAATGATGATGTCCTTAAGTAATAAAGATCCTCAATGGTTTCTTCCTGCTGCAGAATATTTTAAAGTAAGTTTTGCTTTATGGAAATACACAACCAGCCTCAAACAGATACATGCTCAGATGTTTTGGTACCTGTGTTCCCCTGTGCTATTCTTTTCCAGGCTGTTCTTTGTAGATCTGTACATCAACTTTTGGTTGGAGTCACTGGGGTTAAAGCGTGGAGTATCTATTTAGTGCATTCCTCAGAAGTAAACCCAAGGTGATGTTACTCTTCTTCTGCACTTTCAATCAATGTCCAAATCTCATCCAAAAGGAATCAATCAGCTCCTAGAAAAACAGGATTTCTGATCATGATTTGAATATAAACTCCTCTGGAGATACTAGGCATAATACGTACTTTAAAAAAAGTGAATACATTCAGAAATCAAATAGCACACATGCCTTGGACGTACACTTGGAATGCAGAGGAGACGAGATCTGAGAAAAAAGCCTGATCCTGTGAATCCTTGATTTCAAAAGCTACTGGTTGCCAAACAACATGCATGTTTTAATTAGGACCTCGGTGTTGGTATTTTAAGCCTGACATCCGTGCAGTACAGTGCCAGGTACGCATCGTATAACTGCGCGCTGTTGCAATCACTGCTCTGGTTTGCACAGGTGCTCAGTTCATCTCATTTTGCCTGAGAGCAAACACAGGACTGCGTTAATAAAGATGTTGACTGTGTTCTGAAATAGAATAAGAGCTTTAAAACCCAACAGTTCCTATGTCAATCTCTCCTGAATCATTTCATTAGAAGTTTAATAACAGTGCTTTATAATTAATCCAAAGCCCCAAATGTTCCTGTTGGGTGCAGTAGGCAAGAGCTGCCTTTGCACGTAGCGAGCTGAGACTTGTTATTTCCTACAGGTTGGTTTTGGTGACCCTGTAAGAGTAGATTTAATAACTGAGATGCTGTCAAATCAGCTGCCTCTGCCCGCTGTGATGCTGAGCATGCCTTCTGCTTGGTAGCCATCCACTCATGCCCCAAGAATGTTAGCCAGGCTGCAGCAGAGCAGGCTGCACGCAGTAACAGCACTGATATTGTGTAACTTAGTATTCCAGAAACAGTGGAGATACTTTTGGCAACTTAAGTGAAATAATTCAGTGTTTCTAAATGAGAAAGCCCCAAGCCTGAGAAATCTGGGAAATCCTTCCTGTTAGTTCCCATCCAGTAACTCTCACTAGCTTCAATTTCAAGAGCCATTTCACAATTCCTTAGTCTGAGATTTACCAAAAGCAGACAGCTAGAACAAGAACTGTCTCTTGAACACACCAAGAGACTCTTACAAGTTCCCCTAAAGCACACAGTGACTATAGTAAATGGAGGGCTTTTTTTGTTTGTTTTTTGGCAAAACAGATAAAATATATTTTATATATATATGTAATAAATAAAAAGTAAAACAGAATGTTTTAAACATTCTGTGAAACACTGTGAAACAGTGAACAGATGCTTTACTAAGAGTTTTAATTTTGGCAAACCTACTTCTGTTTGGTCCTGTTTTTCATGTTTTCAAGTGACAGGGGATATATCATTCATTGACAGTCAAATCACAGGACAGCATGCGGGCAGGACTTTGTTTAACTTACTCTGAGGGCTTTTTTTTTTTTAACATCCAGTTTGTATCAAGTGACCTTCTCAGACCCAACATTTCATAGAGAAGAAATCCCAAGTCTTCTCTTCAGTAGCACACATGAATACACTCTCTAACACAGAAATATTTTTCTATTTTAAATGTTTCCAATAAAACTATACATAAATAGAACAAAGAGGTGCTCCTGATCTCTTCTGGTCACAAAAAAAAAAAAAAAAAAAAAAAAAACCAAACCAACCAAACACTCTCTTTAAGCATTCAGAAGTTCACTGAAAATATCTTGGACCATTTAAGTCTAAACAAAAATACTTTTGAAATAGACAACATGATATCATGTCATTTTTTTAAAGACAATTTTTACCTCTACATTTAAATTCCTCTAAAATCTTACAGCCTATGATTTATTGTTTGTAATTAAAAAAAAAAATTGGTTGCTTTTTCATACAGTCTATATATCCCAGATAACTGTTCGGACTTTATGAAGTTATCTGTGTTGATTCCATGGTTGTTATTGCAAACTAAGCAACTGGGAAAGCACTCTGAGAAAGCAGAATTATCTTTTCCTTAGAGCACATTCTTCAACTTACTATACTGTGAGAAAAAAGTTAATTACTAGTATGCCATATTGCAGCCCTGCTCAGATAGCATGCATATGAATAATACTGTATGACACACAGGCCACGTATTCATCTGGGGGTATTCTCCACCTCCTGACAGGCAGACCCCACCAACAGTCATCAGCCTCGCATTCTTTAAGCTTACTCAGAAAATTATCAGGCACATGTGCAAAAGGCAGTTAACTGACTCAGTGAAAATGATCAGATTTCCAAAAATGATCCCTCTGATGTAATTGAGATGTCTTTAAAAGAACAAATGAGTCATGTTGCTATAGCAGGACAACGTTTCCACGTATTGTGGCTTTGAGGTATAATCATGGAAAACTGTGACCAGGGAATAAATCACACTCTTGTAACTCACACATACAAGCTGTTACTGTCTCAGCCCAGCTCTATGCAATTCAAGACTTCCTTCGGATTCACCTGTTGTGAACCATCACACAGCATATGATAAATTCCTTTGCTGGCACATATCATATCTCTGGCCAGGACTATTTCACACAGATAACAGACAGAAGAGCCACAGTATCATTTATCTAATGCCACACTGAAAAAGGGAATGCCTTCATAGAGTGGCATTAATCATCCAGAAGGCAGCACTTTCACCTTCTCCCACTAGGCACTATGCCTGAAAGGAAGAGATATCTATTACCTTTTATTTGCAGGGCATATCACTTCCACTAACAAACAGTTGGTCCTTCTTTTCCCCAAGTCTCAGACAGTTTACTGATATCCTATGAAGCAACAAAAACAACAAATGGATACATACAATGAATTAGATTCAAAAATAGATTCAGACATACCTCAAGTGCAAACCAGAGAGGATTCCAGGGGTTCCAGCCCAAAGCAGTGATCTTCAACAATCTTATCTTAGTATTTTGATGCCCTGTGTAGTGGTGGTTTTGCATTAAAATGACTTTGATTTCTGCTCCTGGACATACACAGAAAGTCCAAATGCAAAATTCACTGAGATCAGAAGAGCTAAAAAGTATGGTCAGATTTCTCATCATTGATGGGAAATATTGATTACTGTTTACCTAACAATAACAGTCAATAGAACTTTGTTTTTGGCAAGTAATAATTGATAAAGTGTAGACACGCTCTTGAGAACTACTCCTGCAGGACAACCAACCTCCTGGTGGGCTGTATTTGACTTCGAATGTTGTAATGCCTGCTCCATTGTGGCTCACTTCTTTAAGTATAGGTAAAGATAATTAGGTGATTTTTACCCCCTGGGTTACCTGTGTGTTGTTGTTGTTTTCATAGACATGTGAATCAGAAACAGAAGTGAACTTACATCTTCTACTTCTTAAGCAAGACTAGGCTTAAGACTTCCCTTCATAAAAATGCATGGTAAATACTCCACCACAGATAAGAATAACAAAAAAAAAAAAAAAAAAAAAAACCTCCAGTTTTATTATCCCTCAAGTCATGACTAAAGTAGAATTCTAACGCAAAGATAAAGGTCAGATTTCAGAATTGCTGTTCTACTGGCCTCCATCAGTCTGCCTTGAATGACCAGTTTGGCTTCTAGTCCAACTCTCCATGCACTGCAAGATGCTTACTATCCACAGGTTCCCTTTTTCATTGGAGAATTCCATCATTAACATCCAGGATTTTCAGTAACTGACAGTCTAAATGACTCAGAAATCCCAGGGAATTAATTATAAGCATAAATACTGGCACTGGTACCAGATATATGGGAGATGGTCCATCAAAAGCATGCACCAAAGTCTCTTAGTTTCTTCCTTCTGAAAGAAAAGTGAATGGGATTGCCTTGTTAGAAATCACAGACTCTCAAAATCTTTAAAATAGGGTGTTGCAATAGTCAGCATTTCAAAGTAGTTACTTTCTGCAAGGAGAGGTGATACATACATAAGGAGGAACCACTCATGTTCATTCTTTGATTTTGGCAAAACAAAATGCTATCACTCAGTTACCCCTCCTACCCAAGTTTCCTGTCATTCAAGACTGAATCATTTACTTTCAAAAACAGAATTCTTCCATTGAGATCTTCGAAACGTATGTCTGGGAGAACAAAACAAAAAAGTCCTTAAAACTGTCTTACAAAAGAGAGATCACATTAAGCAACACTTAGACTTGGCAGTTGTCAATTGGTGATAAAGTCTTGTATACAGAACAGTTGACAGCCTACACCACTATCCATGAACACTACAGTTTGATGGAACGATAAAAAAGAACAACGAAAAAATTAAATCGCAATCCAAATAATTTCCAGACAAAATGGACATAATGCTGAAATGAGTTTGCTTGCTTTAAATTAAGGGTTGTGATATTTCTGTCCTCTCCTACAAACTAGAGATTTACCCAGATAAAGTATGGAATGAGTTACGTCTGAATGGGTTTACTTTGAAAAAGCTGTACTTTAAGGACACTATGACCTAAGCTGAAGAGCAAGCTAAGCAACACGCAGAAGACATGCACTGGAAAGGAGAAAGAAACTCCTGTGGCAGAAGCATCTATCAAGCCATTTGAGATTGAAAGTTCACTTCTTGAATACAGAATTTGATTCTCAGACCAGCTGCATTGAGGGAAATATGACGTTATTCACCTTTGAAAGAAAATTATTAGAGAAACTCCCTAAAGTGGAAAGAAAGCCACGTACCTCCCCAGAACTAATCAGGGGAGTTAGCTATGCAAACAAATTACATTACTTATCAGACTGTTTTGGATAATTAAGTCTCATGGGCCAGGGTGTAATCACTGGAAAATTCCCACCCTCTCCCCACCTCTGTGTATGACTTTGACTATATTTCTCATGTGTCTTATTCCTGTTTTACTGTAAGCTCATCAATCATACAACACTACTGAAAACAGGATGTAGAGGTGAATCGTTATCTTCCAGGTTAAACTGTTTGACTGTAAATAAGAGACAAGAGCTCCTGCCCCACTGAACTTAAATTCTCTGTGCCTGAACACTTTTGCATTCTGAAAACACTGCAAAGATTACATAAATTAGTTTTATGCTCAAAGGCTGAGAGCCACAGGAGAACCCGGACAACATATTGGTTTAGCCCCATGTGGATGAGGACCATCCACAGTTTCTGATCAGCCTGCAGAGCTGTCACAGAACAGAGGCAGATTTTGCATCAGGCTTTTCCTTAGACCATGAATGAGCTGTACACCACTATGTAAGGCTGCCAACTTTTTCTTGTGGACCAGAATTAGGAAAAGAGCTGTTTGAACCTGAAAGGAGCAACAGCTTTGCAGTTCTGGAAACAGACCCAATAAGTGTCATAAAAGAAGATACTGGATAGAATTTATAGTAATAACAACAGACCCACATCATGTTTAACCAGATAGGGAAGGACCTGAAAATGATGTAGGATAACTGTGTCTAACATCAAGGTTGAAAAAACAAAAATAAAAACTCAGACATACTTATCGAGAAAATATCCACCTGACAAGTGAACCTGGCTATAAAAAGAGTAAGAACTGTACAGTGCTCATACTACTAAAAATATTTTTTCCAATATTTTTTCACAGTACTAAATATTAAATCACTGCTAACACATTTCTGGGGAAAAAAAGTATCCTTAGAAAGGAAGACAAGAATGATGTGAGCAACTTTCATCTGTTCTTTAGCCAAGATATAGCTAAGTAAATAAATAAATCTTCTCTCAGCATTAATAACTTTGCAAAAGCGATTTTCTTAAAACTGAGAAAATGATGAACACCATGATAGAAACTGTGCAGTTTGATAGTTCAGTCAATATTTCACTTTCTTCCTAAGAAAATTCTCATGGCAGAGGTAAGCATCCTAGACACAATGGCCTTGTTTCTATTATTTCAATCAATATTATGCTAAATTTTGGATAAGCTCTATGTTATAATTGCTTATATATTGCAATAAATAACATTCTTTATGCCTCTCCACTCAAGCAACATAGTCCCCAGGATGAGCAGACTGAATGATCTGCAGGAAGGTCAGTTCAGACTCTGATGGCTCCTTGTGAAGCATCTCACACTTTCAAGCATTCCACTAAGGGGATGTCCTGATGGGGAAACAGTACTTTTTCTATTGGCAGCTGCCACTGAGTCATCAAGCACAAGTGATGAGATAGAATCTATTTCCCAACGTCTTGAACATCAGTGATTCAGTGACCACGTAGATAACAGACTGCTTCCTTTTAAAAGTTAACCACAAAGCCCAGACAGCATTATTAAAAGAAATAATGTAGCTAGAAACTGTATCTAGGGGTGACAAATGAGCCAGACTTGTGATGGATCAGCTGCTGCTTTAAAAAAAAAAAAAAAGCAAAATAGTTGAAAAGACTTCCCTTCTTTTTATAAGACTGCTTTTGTACGCCATATAAGACAGAAGTCCTTACACACTTTCTATGTAAAACATTCTAGAAAGCACTGTTTTAGCAAAACTCCTCTGACCTTGCTAGCTAGTAAGACCGGTGATGACAGAGATTGTTTTTTGGATATTTTACTTCATATTATTGAATGCATAAGAACAAAAATTTAAATTCAACATTAGGCAGCACGTGAGCACCTGATCTAATGTAGGTGTCCCTGTTCAGTGCAGGGGAGTTGGACCAGGTGGCCTTTGAAGGTCCCTTCCAACTCAAACCATTCTATGATTCTATAGTCCTTTCTGGAGAGGTGGGAGACAATCTGCCTAGAGCACTTCCCAGAGCACAAGTCACTGCACAGCCCCTTCCCAATTCACTGCTTATTCTACTGTTCCAGTGTGACAATCTTGGCTAACTTTCCAGAGCAGCCTTAAAAGCCAGCCACTGTAGTATATCACACAGCCTTAAGCTACTCATGCTAGTAATTGCACTGTGCAGAGGGAGGGAACTTTGCCTCTCTTCCCAGGCAGGACAGAGTAGTTGCAATCTTGGCCCGATGTTTGACTTGGAGAAGATTTAGAATTAACACTCCAGCATGAAAGCCCTAATACTCCATGGAAAAAAATACCATTATTAAAATGGCCTAAGTGCCAAGTAACTATACTTACTGTTGCCATGAGTGAAAGACCACTCACTTCCATTCAAATCCTTTTGTCTTTCATGCAAATCTGAATAGGCAGCACTGGGCTAATAATATAGCTGAGACCTAAAATAAGAGTGGAAATAGAGACTTAGAAATGAGAACAGAAAAAAAAAAAAAAAAGGAAAATTGAGTGGCAAGCAAAACAGAATTATGTGAAAACTAGTTGGGAGTGTGAGTGCCAAGGATAAAGCTGGAGGAAAGAGAGAAATGAGTTACACTAAGACAAAGAGGAAATTAAAAAAAGAGAGATCAGAAGACTAAGACAAGGCCACGGGTCTTTGCAAAGTTAGGTTTCCAGAGGCTGCCCTAATAATGTCAAGACATATATTTTCATTTTGCACTGAAGGGGTTCTTTTTCCTTAATCACTAAAGATTTCCAGGGTATTCATCATCCAGTAGGCTAGCGAGTGAGAGTTACTGATTGCACACTGCTGTACTCATTGCTAAGTCTCTAAAACAGCTTGCAAGTGTGACATTAAAACCTGATACTCAGCAGTTAGCAGTACAACTTGAGGAAGATCCTGTTGCATCATACACATCTCACGCTTGTGTCTTTTGTACCCAAACACTAATTTTAAATCTCCTCCAAGTCAAACATCTGACTATGATTGTTCTTGAAGAAGGAATAGCTGTCCAAGGAAAAAAATGATCTACTGTGACCCCTTACAACAGATTTTGATGGTGTTTCTTTTTTTTGTTTTTTTGTTTTTTAAACTAGACATTTTTAAACTAGACACTTGGCAATTCAACATGTTTCTTGCTTAGGCCATTCCTGTGAATATTCATCCAATGAGGTTGTTGAACCTGATAAAAAATTTGCAAGACAGAAAGTAACAGCATCTGATTTTACTAGCCTGTGGGTTTTATAGCAGAGGTATAATGCTGAGGTACAATACAACTGGTTCTCGTATAAAAATATACAGCATTCAATTAAGGTTAAAATAAAAACTCATTTGTTATGTGAAAAAGTGGGTAAGCGGATCCAGTTGTGTTTATTTTAATGTCTTTAAATGCTCCCAAACTGGACTTTAAAAGGAAGAAAGCAGAGAGAGCTTTCAAAAAATCTACCTATTTCCTATACAAAGCTTGGTTCATTCAAGGGCAAACCATGCCAGGCAAATTTAATCACTTTGGTACAGACATCAGGCAAAAGAAACATAGGAACTAAAGCTTCTAGATCATTCCTTAATGCTAGCGCTCCATATGAATTCACATGAAAAAAAAATCACTACTACCCAAATGAGGAGGAGTACAAGTGGGTTCTCTTGCAGTGACTTAGGTACTTAGGAATTTATATTCTACTGACACAATAATACTTAAGCTCTTGCAGGATACATTTTTAGGCGTTGAGATCCCATTAGTCAGTGATAGGAACCTGATTTATTAGGACAATTTTACCCTTCAGCATTTCACTAGTTGTACCATGACAAAGTAATCAAGTCCTGATTTCCAGCTAATTGCTGGTCTATTAACTTTCCACGCAAAACAAAAGAAGCAGGAGCTGAGACAAAGCTAGAAACAGGGGCATTGTAATCCAGGTCAGTAGTGAAGCCTCCTCATCCCTGAATTTATGTGAGAGCCAGGCCCACGGGCAGGGATATATGCAGAGACATATTGCGTATATGTATTCCAAGTGAGGCTGGTTAGGGGCTCTGAAGGCCTATTAGTACCCTCAGAGAGCTCTGATGCTCATTATCTCCTCCAGCAATGTCAGCTGAGTCTTTATTCATATACAGTCTTCAGTGATGCAGAATGGCATGCATACATTAGCCCAGTGCACAGCACTGAGAGTGGGGAGATGTCAAGTACAAGCAGCTGAATATGTTCATAGCTGTGGAAGATGGTATAAACATGGGACACACAACATGGCTGCAGAACTTTAAGACAAGACAAAAGGAAGGAGGGAGAATATTGCACATTCCTGTGGCTGTTTCACAACGAAGATGCTAAAATCATTCTCTGCACATAGAGAAGGCACACACTGGAGATTCAGTTAGCACTAAATAGTGTTTGGAAAAAATCCAATACTTTTTTTCTTTTTTTTGAAACAATGCATTTTCCAAGTGTTCATTTATAATTTCAGTATTGTATTGACATTAACCACCTATGCCTTTCCAGCTAAGTTAACACTAACATTTGAGGCAGCTTAAATCTGATTTGTATAACCTTTAAAATACATATAACATTATGATTTCTGATTCACTTTAATTTTTTTTCTGTTCCTTTATGACTTCAAGAACACTCAGAATCTGAGACTCTAAAGCCTACGTTGGTAGTAATTTCATTCTGAGTACTTCCTTTTCTTCTGGTTAGAAAAAAAAAAAAGATCTGATTACAACACCAGGTTTTTTCCTCAAGAATGACTTCAAGTGATTTCAGACAGACTGCTGTATCATTTGTGTTCCACAGGAAAATCAGGAACTGGACAGTCAAAGCATGCCATTCCAAATGTCAAGAGATTCAATAAGAATACAGTCTTGGAAATTCAGTTGCAAGATATTTTGTGAAAGAGAGTCAACTGAATTTTCTGAAGTCACTAACCTACACCAAGCATAATTTTAACCTTTACAATGAATGCTTTCGTTTAAGATCTTTTTCATTAGATCAAACAGTTGTTAATTTGTTGAGAAATCACATTTACTGCTTGTTTAGAGACTGTAAGAGATTGGATAGCCACTCAGAGACTCGGGATACAAAGCACATAATTTGTCATTCTTACCTCTTCCCAGTTGGAGCAGACAGCAAACATGTTGTGGTTCACTGCCCTGCATTTACCCAGCAGGCACAGCAAACTGCACTTCTGTTTTATCTGTAGTCTATGAGAATTATAGAGATGGGGCTGGTGTTTACAATTTGCATTGGACTCATGCTCTCAGGAGTCAGAAACTGCTTGCATGTTGCCAAATATACTGGCATATCACAGAGATGCCACACTGCAGAGATAAGGTATACACTTTCCTTAAAAAACAACAGCAAACAACACAATAATAATCCATGCAATTAATGATTCAGTGAGGTACAGTAACACTATAACCAGAGATAAGGCTGTTACTTATTAAATCCACTTGATTTTTTCCTCAAGAATAAAGAGTATGCTAACTCTGTCTAATACTTCGCTGCCTTTCCTTTAGGTTTTTTATTGCCATAGTAATGACAGTGCTGCTTTGAGGATAATATTTACGATTGTGATTGGGTAGTGGATCTAAATGTCAATGATGGAAATCCACCCAATCTTAAAGTTTGAGAATGGTGAATAATTTATCCTTATAAGTAGTGGAAAGGGAAGAAAAAAAAAAAAGCTTGTTGAAAACTCAGATCAAAATAAGAAGTTTCTTCCAGATTCAAGGACAGTTTTACTCCAGGCTTTGATCCTTGTTGCCTTCTTCTAGTACTGCTACTTCAGCACATATGAGCAATGGATGCATCTGACTTAGCAGCAAATAGTTATTATTTTTCAACCATCATTTTCTGCATCACTATGGCTGTTACAAAGTCACACAGTAAGTTGATATCTGGATATATATATATATTTTTAGTTAGTCTTTGGTATCAGCAATTCTCTTCCTCCTACATCATTTGGCCTTCTGTCCCTAGAGCAGACAAGCTGAAACATTTCCACACCCTTAATGCATTTCTTGGTGAAGTAGGTGCTACAGAATATTTTAATATTAGAATGTGAGGGTAAGCCTGCTCAAAATTCTGGCAGATTCATGCTAAACAATACACAGTGGAAATGTTGCCTGGAAAGTTACAACTGTTTCCAAACTCCAAAAAGAACAACTGATACCTCACTGGAGTTTAATCATATTACTTTAGGGATGACGTACAATATCATGCACTTAGCTATTACGGGTAAGATCTTTTTTTCTCAAGTACCCACCCTGCTAATAATAATCCTGGAAGACTGTCTTCTATTTAAGATCCTGATTTTTTTCTCTAATCAAAAAGACAAACTTTATAAAATAATCTGCCATAGAGAGGATTGACATCTGAATAACAGATTTTACTCTGAAACATCAGAACTGAATAAAGTCACTGGAGAATGAAAAAGCACTGATTTGCTGAAGTGTATTCATCTTGAAACAGTGTGTAAGTGCACAGCAAGCTGCACAGTATTAAGCAACTTTTGATCAAGACCACCGGTTATGTGTCCTTTCTGCTCTTCTGTTAAAGGTTAGATGGGCTGATAAAATGGGCATCGACATGTGATAATGTAAGCAGAAACTCATCAAGGTTCAGTTGCTGTTGAAATGGCAAGGGATCTACAAAGCTAACCCATGACTTTGTTAATTACAAGTTGTTAAAAGGAGTGTAGGAAATGCTCACTTGGGAAAAGGCTTGCTATTTAGTCCATGCACAATATATATATATATATATCAGAGTATATCAGAAATAATTACATCTGCCTTTACAGATTTGCCCTTCACTTGCAGTGGGCTGATGTCCAACATTGCTGACTGCTCAGAGGGGAGCAGAGGGAAAACGATGAACTCCTTTAAAACACATAAAACTAAAGAAACATCTTTATCCTTCACCATGTCACATATGTACAAAGATTTCATAAGCCTCTATTGTTCACACATTTCTAAAGCCTTTCACCCAAAAGATACAGGCAAAGGTAACTGTTTGTGGCTCTTCAATATCTCTGAGGCATAAAGCTGTGACTTGTTCTTTCTGGGACTTTAATTAAAATGCCTCGGAAACATTTTCCTATTCATTTCCCTGCAGAAGCAGTCCCACAATGCCTGCAATGAATACCACATGTTCACAGCAGTGTTCAGAAGACAAAACATCTCACAAAATCATCCACTGATTCCTGGAGGAGGTTACCTATTCCCTAGTACAACACTTATGCCTAATGCATTATACACAAGGCACCAAAAGAGCTGAAGCATATCAGCCTCCAAAAAAAAAAAAAAAGAAGAAAAAAAGCAAAAAGCTGCAAAATTCAGTCTAGATCGGGCATATGTACTTAATAGATTGCTTTTCCTTTAGCCACAAAGTAACCTCCCATAATGATCTTTAATGTGACAACAGAGGGCTACAACACTCGCACAGTAATACCGATTAATGGGAGAGAGAAGGGGTGCAGAATCAGAGCTATTTCCTTTGGAACGTAAATGGTTTTATTTTTTATTAAGTAATTGTAGCCAATGGGTCATTGTTTTCCATCAAAACAAACTGAAGCAGCACCTTGCTGGCATCCCAGGCACAAATGATCATTGTTGGATACTAGAATTAGGAGAGAAGCCACTGAACAAAACCCTCTCTATCCTGCTGGTCACAGATGCTGTTATAGTTGACATAAGAAATCTCAAAAATGTATTGTGCTAAATGCCTGTAAAGGCTGGAGTGAAGGGGCTCATACACATTATAACCTTAATGTGGATGAAAAGCCAGGATGTAGAAGAGGCACAGGAAGTAAGTTCTCTGTTCTGGAGATCAGTGGACAGTTACTGACACAGGCAGACAGTCCTAGAACTCACTGTCTGCAAGTCACCAGACAAATCCCTCTTCCCTCCACTCACCAGACTTGCTCTGTTTCCTACCATGCTGCCTGCTTGGCCTGCAGCTCCATTTTCAACATGCATCTCTAATCTCTGGCATACGTTCCTCTGCTGGGAAACAGCATGCCCCTCTTCAGCATGGACTGTGGTCTCACCTGCTGGAATATATATTCCCTCTCAAGCCAATCTTTCTTCCTTAGAAAATGCTCATCTGGTCTCAAAGACATGCCTAATTACAGACTTAATTACTTGACTGCTTGTATGAATTACAATCATATTAACTAACTATTAATTCTTATTCCAAATAATCGGCTGGAACAGTGCTGGGAAAAATCTACCATATAGCTTTTTATAGCAGTTAATTCTCCTCAGTGTTTGAGATCAAAGGCATTGGTTTGATGATGTCATGCTCTTGTTTTAAGATGACAAACCTATTGTGTTGTAATCAGCACCAACATGTACCAGCATCTCGTTTTCTCCCCCACATTTTTCCTGCTTTAGTGTTTAGCCTACTATCCATTAAGGAAATGTTCCTCTTCTGAACAGCCTTGTTTCATTTTGTACATGCAAACAATTTAGGAGATTCCTACCAAATTACTCTTAGGTTGCTTTGGAAAGTCACGTATGCTCTGTAAATTCATATCCTTACAATGGGAAGAAGAATTTTTTTTTTGTCTAGGTTGAAGGTTCTTTGATTTAAAAGATAGAAATACACATGCACAGAAGAAGCAACTATATCCTTTGCTTCTCTTTACAAGAGAGTGCTTTGCAAGCTGACTCCTGACCTGTGCATGAAGCAAGTCTGTGCCAGGAACGTGGCAGTTCTAAGGGCTGTGTATACCATATGTACCTTTATCTCTGGGACATGCACAGCTGGTGGTGCTGTTAGAGACAAGTCTCCAAGCTTATGGAAAAAATGATTCTCTTTATAGCATAAACTGCAGTGAGAGCACAAAAGGTCCTTTCAAAAAACAAAAACAAACACTCATTAAAAGTAATCATTCATGCTGTTTCTCTAGGGAAACAAGAAACAGCAAGCCAAAAATGAAGAGCAGTTTCTCTCCATGCTTACTCACTGATGAGAGTCAGTCATTTGCATGCAAGCCTCTGTTATTTTAGTCACTTTGGCTACCCTCTAGCCTCTTCTCCAAAAGGGCAGCTATTGTCCCCTATTGTTTTCCCTTGCTTCATTTTTTTTTAACCCCTTCTTAAAAGCCATTGTAGTACAACATGTAACTTGAGGGAGAAAAATAAGTAAAACTTCAAAGCAAATTATAAAACACTAGCTTCAGCAATGCTGTATTTTATATATCCCTCCATAAACAGCTTCTAACAGTGAAATGGCAATGGGAACCCTACTCTGAACTCTAAAACACAGAGTGTGACCTAAATTAATGAGGCCTGCCTCATCAAATGTTGAAGAAATGAAGAACAGTTTTTAGGTGGACAAAGGAATTCTTTGAAAGAGTGGCAAATCCTGATGGATTACAATGAGTAGTTGCAATTTCCAAATGAGCATGTAGAAGTGTATCTTAATTATAATATTCCCTCTTTCCTCAAAGACTTACACTAGTTAGCTCAAAATAATACATTCAAGGAATTAGTTCTGAGTTAGGCAGTATTCACAAATATAAATGTAAATCTATCACCCTGTCTTGACAATGGCTCAGAAGACAGGTCATGAAGAAGCATCACTAGCAGGGATAATTCAAAGCCAATGGGAAGATGGAAAAGAGGAAAGATGAGCTAAAAGCTGAGAAAGGCTGGCAACCAAGGCTTACGAGAATGAGGCAATAGAGCTGTGGTGTTTTATGGGGTTTTATTGGTTGGCTGATGTTGGTGTAAGCATAAGTCACAAACTGTTTCAGATGTTGAGACTTCTCTCTAACAAACAAGAGCAAATGGACCTTATCGCAGTCAGAAAAAGTTCCTGGCTTCATATTTATGTCAGTGGGGCAACTGATCTTAAACTGTTGAAATCACAAGGAAAAATGGAAATCTAACATTCTGTAATATTTCTCACCTCTAATCTCTGGAGTCTTCGTTAATACCCCCCAGTAGCTCAACCAGGTACTTCCAACTTCTGTTATATGAGTTGTTTTCTTTGCCTTCTCATAGAACTATAGCTTGAAAAAGATGAGACAATGCCAGGAGAAGAGAAACACATGAACACAAAGCAGCATGTCCTTCCCTCATTAACATTTCAGCATCACTGGAAGCAGATTGGAGCTTTTTTTAAGATGACATTAGAACAACTATCCTAATCTTTTCAGTCTTGTGGCACTTCTGTGGACAGTTCTAACAGCATTTTCATTTTATGACATTGGATTCCATTCATATATAAGCAGGAAAATAATTCTTGAAGAAAGAATATTTGGAAACCTTAAGTAAATAAAAATAAAGTTCTATTTTAATGTAATGCAAATTAACATCTTTAAAATCTCCATAGCAATTCTAGAAAATGCATTTTTAACCACAGATATAACTCCACAGATCTGTGAAAATGTTCACCTACTTAAAAATGTCTTTGGTTACAAAAAATTAGATGTTCTCACCTTGTTGAAAGCCTAGAAAAGAAGCCTTCTTCACATTTCTTATTGTGGGAGAGATGGGGAATCTACCCTAGAAAACATCTAGCAGTTGCATACCTTAAAGAAACACTATTTACAATTACAATCTATAATTGCTTAATCTGCTGTTCACATACAAGACTCAGCCAGGTATTTGAGCTAACAAAAAGAACAATATGAACACATGCAAACATTTCTTTTCAGTATCACAAAAACTTCAGAAAAAACCTTAAAAACCTCCAGTCAGAAAAACATATGCCAGAGTTTATAATTAGAGCTTGTGGTTGGTAGGGTAATTTCCACTCATTAAGACTTTTTCTGCTTGTCGCTTAACAAGGAAGAGTTAAAATTTCCCATGTTTAGTTAACCTGAAAAATGAACAACAACAAATTAAAAAATATATTGTCTAGGTATGCAAGTTTCACAAGAACTCTGGATACTAAGTTCCAAGTTAAGTCAGTTTTCCTGCCCTAATCACTCTTCCTTTCTGTCATTAGACAGGCAAAATTTACATCACTAGATTAAGTATTATCCATTATTCTGGCAATTCAGGAATTTTTTAAAGCTGGTATTACATGAAGTACTAATGTCTGTCTACTCAATTATGAAATTACAAGTAAGTTTATAATCATATATAGAATACATCCACAAGCAGACAATCACTGTATTAAACAGCCTAAAAACTAAGTAGGATGCAGGTTTTGAAAAGCACAGAGAAAACAATAACTAAAGCTATGCCCAAATCAGTCCCAGTGTCCTAAAAACTCTAGCCTATCCTTTCTGGATTCATAGCCTTATCAACAAACTTAATGCAGTCCTCTGTAACAGTTACAATTCCGGCTCAGTTAGTTGTCTTTTGGTATACAATTCTAACAAAATCAAGTATTTAATCCACCTCCAAGAGCACTAGACACTAAGTTCACACAAAGATAAAAGGCTCTCCTGCTCCCTCCCTGCCAAGTTTATATCAGTCCAAAACACTGTGAGGAGATACGTACAAAGGAAAGTCACCTTCTTCCATGCATATTGCTTCATAGATTCTTTAGGCTATCTCTCCACCAAGAGTACCTGATTCTCACTATCAACTTGCTCATTATTTTTGTTTGAGCAATGTATGCAACGTTGCAATTATTTTCTTAAACATAATCAGGGCAGGTTTCCCATAGGCCTGCCCAACGTACCAATACACAGACATTCACACACTTATAGTGTAATACATACAGTATCTCAAAATGTATACAGTAGAAATGTTGAAGACTTGGCAGTAGAATTCATGAGCCTGTCCCCACGTTCATCCCACAGCCTGAGTCCAAAAGTTTTTCAAACACTTGCTAAGCAGTATTGGTCCTCTCTGCTAATCCATCTCAGTACACATAATGCATACACACTTTACACGCTTTAAAAGGAAGCAAGAGTAAAAGTCAAATTCATAAATGTGTTATGAAATAAGAATTTTGAAGAAGTATTTCCCTAAAAATTTACTAAAGATAATTACATGGGCAGAGACCATCTGCTTATGCTTTACAGCTTTAAAAAAATCCAAGTATTCCTTGATAATCAACAAAATAGAGGTACTACGCTACATAGAGAAAACTGACTAAAATCATCTGAGAAAGAAGATTGATCTTCATTCATCTGTTCTACCCTATGCAATAGCAATTATCTGCCAATGTCTTCCTGCAACGGCCAGAGAGCATTCTTTGGCAAAATCACCTCTCTCTCTAGGCTCTAGAACTCACTTGAGATTTCAGTCATGTAAGTACAATTTAAGACACTCCTGAGAGTTTCGATCTAGTTTTGTAAATCAAAGCAGAGTCTGTTAAAACTGAAATTAATGACTTCCAGGTAAACAGTATTGACCTTTAAATGCATCATTCTTCCCTCAAACACAACCAAGTGTGTCACCAGGTACTGATAAATGCAGCTGTCACAGTAACAGGCAGTTGGGAAAAGCTCTCTCCTGTTATAAGAGGACTATTAACATAGCAGTAGTACAGTGGTGGTAAAACTACAAGCCTGTCCATTAGCTTACAGTCAATGAAATCAGCTCCCTTGTGGCTATTAACAAAAATCTTACAAAAAGGAGACAATCACATTTCTTTTCCTTTATGAGTACTGCTTATTTCAATAAGAGCACCTATGCCCTCTGATGGATTCCTCTGCAGCTGTAAGAGCAGTTGAAGCATATCAGCATAAAAATACACAGGGAAAGCAGCCAAGGAGGTGTCTTTGAGCACTGCTTAGGATAATTTGGCACATTCCAAAACATGGCTTCTGCACCAGGTTGGGAGTCCCTCAGAATCATTAGCACTTCTCATAAGCTTAAGTAAGACATCACCTGCTTTGAAGACTACGAAAACAAGGTAAGTCTCAAAATAGGAATGGACAGAGGAAGGATTCCTAATCTGCCTGAAAAAGCTGTGCTGTAATTTCTGTATTCATCAACAGGAAAATGCAATTTGTTACAACAAATAAAGTCCTGTGAGATCAATTATTTTGTGAATTGCCTCCAAAATTGGCAAAGCACTACAATCATCATGTGGCTGAAATTTAGAATTTGAGCAATAGGCATTATATTTCAGAAGACTAAAAAGAGTTTCAGCAGAGGATGCAAGTTTCATGATTAGCCAGGAGATCCTGGCTATATATTTTCCATAAAGAACAGGAAACAGTGATACTGTGTGTTGACACAGAGAATTTCAAAGTATGCTGCCAATGGCTGCTGGGACGTGACACAGCAACTATGAGTATCCACACAGTCTTCACAGGTATTTAAGCTTATAATTTATTGGGCAAGGAAGAAATTCTAAGTGTACCAAAGCTGCAGAATGAAGCAGAACATTTTCTTAAGATAAGCAGTTGAAATGGGAATTGGTTTAGAACTAGGCTGAGAGGTTCAACTGCACCTCTCCAAAGTGAAGTGAAAAGCACACTTGTAATAAATGTTACACAGACAATGCAAAAATCATGAAACTATAGGCTATATGTGCTGCATTAACAATTCAGTATACTTTCCACACAATAGTTAAAGTAAAAATGATCATAGCTCCCTTTCTTCCTACCTAGCTCTAGGCCACAGGGGAGGAACTTTTTAAAGTATGTAAGAGAATCTTGATCTCTAATCATTAAGGAGATGAACAACAGTACTTATTGACATAGCATGAATCATCTTCCTTTAGTACCGGTAATGAACAAACAGAAAAGTTTGTCATTTTCCAGCTAATAATTTCTAGCAGTGACATAAATGGTTAGCTTGCCAGGCCAATTATTACGGAGAGAGTGAAGAACAATATAGTTATTGTATTTGAATAATTATCTCCCATTATACTTTCAAGTCAAAGCAAATCTGACGTAAAAACAGAAAGAGCGTAAACTGGAAAGCCATCACTGTTTGTTTGAACTTCATGATAGGACTTAAGCAGATTCTGTAAAGTAATCACCTGAAGCTGCCATTCAAACCTCCAGTAAATGTTTTGTATCACAGCTCAACCAACAAACAGGCCTTCTCTGAAGTTTGTGTTTCCCAGAACATTTACCAGTTAGCACATTTCTACGAATCACCAGCAGGCGACTGTTATCATCCTCCTGATTGACTTCAGCAGGATTACAAAACAAAAAAATCAAAGAGCCTGGAAGTTATAAACTTATGCTTACCATCAGTTCTGGAGATAACACCATACAGTGGGCACGGATTCTGTCTGATCTTATTTCCATCAGACCAAGACAAGATACTATTTACTATTCCTTCTTTATTCATGTCAGGCGCATTTCAAAATACTTCAAAACCAAACACTGAGCCATCAAGCCATTGCTTAAATTCAAGCATAATGCCTACATACTAAAATAGCTCAGTGATTATATTCACAGAGACCTTAAGAGAGACAGTCAGAAAAACATACTGCTGTGTCTGCCCTCTGCTGGCTTTTCTGTATTTCAGTTCTGCCTCCAAAACAAGTTGTTCCTTGACTTAAGTGACAGAAAACTGTAACACTGTCATGAATTATACCAAGCACACCTGTGAGGAGTACATTAGTACTGTGGTGCCTGTTTGTGCAGAATGATTCAGGGAGCAGCTGTATGTACAGAGATGGACAGACTGACTAACACACCTTCACGGGAATAGATTTTGTATAAACTTGCACGCATTTCTGTTCATTTACAAAATACAACAGAGTTTTAAGAAGTGTACTTCACACACTTTGCTGTAAAACACCACATTTCATTTTTCACATTAACACAATAAAAAAAAAAAAACTAGTAAGAGACATTGTAGAATTAAAGAAGTGAAAATTTAAAGAAGTTTCTAAAATTTACCCAGTATGCAAACCTCAGTGAAGGATTAGAATGTTCAAGTTACTAAAGTAGGTTTATCAAAATACCAACTATAACTTAGCTAATATTTGAAAACTTCAATGATAATGAAAAAACATCATCATAACAACAAGAAAACACAACAAACAATGAAAACCTTTTCTGCAAATACTTGCACTGTGTCCTTTACTCGCATGGTATTCAATACTTCAAATGTAAAGCAAACAAACAAAACCAAACAACAAATATCAAGGCTACAAATCCACATTGGAGTAGATAAAATTTCAAGTGCCAGCATACTTCTTGAATGATAGTGCTTGATTGCTTATTAGCAAGTGCCAGAATAAAGTGAACTAATAGCTACTTCTGATCCATAGTAATGGATTCTAATGTACAGTATTGGATGAATCTCTTCCCTATTTGAAAAGCTTAAATTAACAGAAGCACACAGATAGCTAGCTAGATTTCAGTTTTGCTGTACATAAGTAGCAGTAAAGGGATGTTTTATTTCAAAGCCTTGGAAAAAAGCACCATCCTCTAAATAGCATGAACCAGACAGTTAAAGGAAGTCATCCACTAACAGGAAGCTTAGCAGAAACCCTTCTACAACATGGATGTGGTACAGAACATAAGCTGAAATATTACCTATGGAGGAAACACAAGTTAGTCAGATTACTAAAATAACTGGCACAATGATGTAGTAAGTGATCGTGTAGGAATAAAAACAGTCATCAAAATAACAATGAACAAATTACTAAGGAGCAGTTTTATGTGGCATATTTATATTACAGATTCTCTTCCCATGCTACTGGGAATTACTCTCATACAGTTATGGCAGTTCCATTCAAATTCCCCATGTAGTCTGGCTCCCAGAAGCTTCTATCTAAAAAAAATAGTACCTCACTTTCACTAACACTCAATGTCAATTTACAGCCCTGCATCCAATTTATATAGAATCACCCAAGTGTGCGAGACAAAGGAACACTGCGTGCATTAGTCTGCAGACAAGGCCACCACCACTGCTATCTTTTCAAAGAATGCTTGCTCTTTATCTAGCACTACTGCAACATACAGCTTTGCCATTTACAGGGTGGTGATTTGGGTTGAATAACAGAAGACAGTCTGTCTGTCATGACAATCCAACTCCTGCATTCTTTTCTAGCTTATGCAAATGTATGGACCGTGTGGTCTGGAAACAGATCAAAGAGGGTTTTGAACACATAGGCACAGCATTCCTTGATAAGCAAGTCAGTGACGTGCTTTGCTGTGAATTCTTAAGACAGTACTTCTGCATGTTAGGAAAGGGGAAAAAAAATTGTCATCAACAATGCAGAGGTAGTTAAAAACAGTGAGATTAAAAAAAAAAAAAAAAAAAAAATTAAATAATGCAGTAAGCTGCTATTTCAGTAACCTATAGATCTTGCCATTTCATGTAACTTGCTTGCCTATGGAAAAATCACCTGCTTGGCAGGAAGACTCCTTGTAACAGTTTTCTTTTGCCTTAAGACAACAGTGGGATACTTTTCAGCCACTGAAGTTGTTAAAATTGTGTGCTGTCACATTTGCGACATCTCGACCGCACCTTTTCCTACAGTGTTTTCAGCTCCATGCTACGGATTTTCACATCCTTGAAGCAGAGCGGTTGGAAAGATACTGGGTTGTCCACCCAAAATTCTTCTCCATAAAAAAAGCTTATGGCACAAATGACAAGAAATCAAGATTCCCAGGGGCTACTTGTGATACTGTCCCTTTTTGGCACGTAAAACATACAAATAGATTATTCTTACCCTGATTAACCCATAAGTGAAACAGCCAAGATAATCTGAGTGGTACTGAAAAGGGGCTGCAACATGTGTATCTGACTACAAAAAATATCACCAACTCAATCCCATCGGCACTGGTCATCATGCAACCATTATTTCCTGTACCTTATTCATACTGTTTTCAAAGAAATTACAATAATTCACAACATTCTGAATGGACATGAGAGAGTAAAATGCATTTGTTATCATCTGATGCAATCCAGGAAAAGATTTAATGGAAATAAAACAAAGTCATACGAGACAAGCAAAGTAAATAAGAAAGAAATCAGCTCCAAACCACCATAAGACAACTAATCCTAAAGGCAACTTTTTTTCTTCTTCTTCATTTTATGGCACAGGAAATCATACCAAGCATGAACACTTCGGTCCAGTGATTCTGCATTAGTTTTCCCCAACTCACTCAACAACCACATATACTGTAACGCAACCAAAATACAGCTTGCTGTACAAAAGAGTACATAGAAGCATTTATTCAGACGCTGTCATGTTTATGGTTTCCTGCTCAACTTTAAAATTCTACTGTATACAATAGGAATGATCTCTAGATGAAATAAAGCATCTATGTTATTTTATATTGGTGGAAATAAACATGTGGACCAAAAGATTTGGAGGAAGTAGTACGGTGCAGTCACTTTGCACAAGTGAGAATCTTTAAGGCATTATGTTAGGAAGATTAATTCCAGAAATTTTATTGCAAAAGGAATACAAGGCAGGAAAAAGAAATAAAGAAAGCCAAAGATTCTGAGAGTAAAATTAGGGATTGAAGTGTAATACGTACAGTTCATGACTTGCCAACAATCACAATGTTCAAAATAGCTATCCTTTAGTTTTCCTAACTATGCCTCCTTCAGAGGAAAATTATACAAAGAAAGCAATTTTCACCAAGCATATCCTGAAGGCAGACATTTCCCAGCCAACAACAACACAGACCTCAAATTTTAATTTTTAGTGTTTTAACTCAAGAAAATAGAGGTTTTCATGGTATTTCTTGCTCAGGTACCTAAAAGAGATGTTGGCAGATGTTGTCATTTTAAAGAATAAAACACAAAAGTTTGTGCTCCTATCTGTGAAATTTTTACTCCAAGGCAAACTTGCTTCAAATGTAAGCATAAGCATTTTACATGGTTCATTTTCTGGGCCATTTCAACCATTGGCCTCATTACCAAATTCTTGAATTCCTGAATAAAGAAAGTCATTGTTTATTATGATCTGTATGAGCAGCTAGTAACATCTCACTTTTGCTAAAGCTGTAAATGTTGTTGAATGGTACAATTACTCACGGAGATGCATTTATTTGGGATCTGACTGTTACTGGAACATGACTAAATTGCAGAGAGGTCCTCCACAGGCTGATAACTGACATATCACACATCCTTTTTCTGTCAAACGACAAGGCTGGCTAGCAGGCATACGTAGAGAAAACAGACTTAAAACTTGTATTAGCCTTACTGACAGATTTGCCCCGTTCAAAAGTTGTTTCAGGTTTATTTAACCTGGAAAAGAAGTTGCATTGTCTTTAGCTATTTGCGTTAAATAAGGGAAGTATTAGCACTCACATGAACGAAACGGCACAATAAATGATACACACACAACAGCGCCTTTCAGTGGCTCCAAACAAAAAGCAATACATTGACTTGCACTGCATGAACACAAACACACAAGATTACAGTTCTGTATACACACCAGTCATGCAGCCCTTAGCTACGGCCAGGCAGGGAATAGATTATAGAAGTGCTGGGGTTCACACACCAACACTATTGAGAAAAATCAATCTTCAGCACATAATCATGAATAGAATTGATCAGTGTAAGACTCCTGGAAATACCAATGCATATGTCCATTATTACACAGTAGACTAAACCTGGTAATCAGAAATTTCTTTCCTCCCTACTGTTACAGTAACAATTTAGGAAATTTATGGCATCATAACAAGACAAAGTAGTAAACATTTAGTGAAAACACTGAACTCAGCATTAACTGAAGTTTTTGTCTTGCAATTATCTTTTTAATTACGGCAGCAGCTCAATAAACAAGTCCTACAAATCTGTAAAATAACCAAAACTTAACAAAAACAACCAGAATAATACAGACTCTCAGAATTCAACTGAACTTACATAATCAGGTTCTGTAAATGCAGTTACTTCATTACAAACACATACAACAAGTGGTTCCATATTTATCTATAGGAAGAAAACTATCTCTGTTCACTTAAGCTTCATGCCACTGAATACATTCCTCTAGCTGAGTTACCATTCAATACATGGCTAACAACAGATTATTTTATACCTACATCATTAATGCATTGGAAAAACAGAATTAATCAGCAAATTTTCAGTGTGCAAAAAATGACCTTTTATACTGCAACCTCTGATCAAAGCCACTTTTTCTATCACAACAGTGCTGGCACAATTGCCTTGGGTTTTAAGTTAACAATTAAGTATATCAATGAACACCCGAAAACAGTATTTTTCATATTTTGTGGTACTGAAGAAGATTTCTGAGTTGGGACAGCTGCTAAATTCAATGACTATTTATTTATTTTTTTTAAATTAAGCCAAAGAAAACCTATTACTAATTAACTGGTACACAAAATTCTATTTTCCTCAGATATTGGTGACATCAAACTAGAATCAATGAAATCTAAAACCAGTGAGATATCATCCATTTCAGACAAGTTTATTCCCATCTCCGCCCTCTGCACGGTATGAAATAAAGCAGCAATCTTAAAATACTGAAAAAAGATAGATTCAGCTACTTATTAAAAATGTATTAATGAGATCTAATTATATAAATGTAGCTGTAGATTCCATCAGGTTACTTCACATTCTGTGAAATTACATTTTTATCTAAGATCTAATTTAGTCTTTCTCAGAACTTCCTGTCATTTCTCTTCCCTATTCATCTCCACACTCATCTCACTTTGCCCAGTATAGCTTAGAGTAAAGAAGATAAAGAATAGTTAAACCTGCAATGTAAACGTAACTAAACAAAACCTTTAATTGGTTTATAACTCCTTTGCTCTTATGTCAGAATTCACTGAAATCTTTGTTAAAATTTCACAAACTTTACTTCAGTCTAAGCTGGATTGTAAAATGTGCTAGAAGACTTTTGCAAACTGAAAGAAACTACTGCAGCAATTGAACTCAGTTACTCCAGAACCTCAGTATTGATCAGGACTCAGCAGCATATTGCTTAATTACAGTTCGTGCTTATCTCACTGTAAAAGCTAGATATTTAGCCCTTAAAAGTACCTCAATTCCCTTTTAAATTTTATATAATTTTTTTAACCTTTTCTTTACAGAAGAAATTTAATTTCTATGCACATGTTATGTACTATTAGTACTAAATGTTTAAAGAAACGTAATGTGCTAACTTTAAGGTCTTCAGCTTTACAATATAAAAACTGGTCACTGGAAATGACTAAAAGCATGAAAATTTATATTTTCCATGTTAATTTAATAAATTAAATATTTTAACTGCCTATCTCACACTATTTACTCTCTCTATTCTTACTTGGGGTTGTTTTTCTGTAACAGAGTTCTGTGCTGTCAAATCAGGAAGCAATCTTCACTGAGTTCAACACAAGGCGAGACGTATTGGATTCTCAATGTTGGCTTTGAAGGTTTCCAGAAACTTTGAGGCCAGTTCATCATCTACTACACGACCATCACTTGAGAGAGTCACTGTCATGAGCTGACGCTGCTTAAGTTTCTCATTCCCTTCTTCATCTTCCACAATCTTGAGCTCTGGTCTTGCTCGACCCACAGCTAGGATGCAGGCCTGTGGAGGGTTTATGACTGCAATGAAGTCGTTGATGCCAAACATACCTAGGTTGGAGATACTAAACGAAAATGAAGAGTTACCATTAATATCAGAAATAACGTAACCCCTAGAAGAATAAAGGCTATATTCAGTGATTACTATCAGCTGATTTCTTTCTGATGGCCAATCACTCATTAAGAAGCTCTGAACTGGATTTCAATTGGACAAATTCAGACTCTCATGGATTTGAGCTTTTTAATTACAACTAAAGCATCTATTCCTCAATTCCTCTTTCTTTACAGAACTACATCCTTGCATTACACTCTAACATACACAGTGGCAGTTGCAACAATTTGTCTACCTGGGAATACACAGTAACATCCATAGCTCCTTATACTTTCCTAAAAATATAGTTTTTCCAAAGAGGAATTGAATACACTGTAAGATACCACAACATTACCAAACAAAACAACTCCTGCAATTTCCTCTCCCTATTCCAAACCAAAAAATCTTTTAAAGCAAACCCCACAACTTGAAGTTAAAATGGCTGCTGATAACCAAGTTGTATGTTTTTGAATATCTAGCTATCACAGAGACACAAAAAAAGCCTCATTACACTTTTCTCCCTTGCCTGTATCACCAGCTGGGAAGTAGTACATAAGGAAGGACTGGACCTTCATGATAGCTTGTTTACCAGAGAAAGCTGGCCCACCATATCCTCCTTTCTGTTAGTTACTGAAAAAAAAAAAGTGGAAAACAAAATTTGTGTGCCCACAGTTATTCTCCTGTAGGCAATTTTTGTTGAAGTCTTTATCCACATCTCTGATGCACCATTTCTATACACGTTTTCTATTGAAGGACTCACAGATTCTCACAATCACTCCCCCCCAGCATGACACAGATACTTACTCCAGGCAGTTGTACCTCAGGCACTTGACTATATATTAGAGCAATATTTCTGCAGAACAGAGTAATCTCTAGCATTATTCTCATCACTAACAGTCAGCTATAGAAGAACATTAACGATGAGCATTCAGACTCAGCATCCGAAAACTGGCAATAGTGAGCTGCACTAACATTTGTGTAACAAAAACGTTGTGACAATCCTGTTTATTCTAAAATACAGTATATTAATTTTTGGAAATAGAAAGCCTGGAAGGTCAGTTAAGAATTTATTGTGCAACTGTATCACTACATTTATGCAAATGTTTAACACAAGCTATTTATTTCCTACAATTAAAATCGCTATCTCTTTTTGCAGTTCATTTTATAGAAAAAAATATCTACTGAGTATATGCAATCCAAATTGTAGCTAAACAACTTTGCTATAGCAATTTTTTTTTAAAAATGTTTATTTATTTATTTACATCTCAGGAGACCTGGCGACCCTGCACATAGCAGGGGGGTTGAAATTAGATGATCTTTGAGGTCCTTTTCAAGCCAGGCCATTCTATGACAAATATGTTTTCCTAACTACAGGATGGAATCAAAGTAAAACAAACAAACAAAAAACATTCTTATGCAATTATGAAAAAATAGGTGCAAAAACAAAAGTCAGAACTGCTTCGGTACAAAAAACTTGAGTGTCTCAGCAGGCTCTAATGAATTTAACTTGCTGAAGATGTGTGCTAAGCCGATAAATTTTCCCGATACTCGGCACTTGGACTAGGCTCATAATCATCCATCATAATCATCCCATGGAGTTTCATCCTAAATAGATCAATATTTTAAAAGGTAATGCATTGACACTTAGTAGAATCTCTGAGAATAAAGCAATTCTAAACTCACAGCACTCTTATTAAACACTGCCAGGAAGTGTTACCTGAAAGATCCTCCCTGGTACTCTTCAGGTAACAGCTTTCCATCTCTTGCTTTCTTTGCTAGAGCCTAAGAAAATACAACAAGAAAAAAATGAGAGAGAGGAAAGAAATTCAAGTGTTATAACACTCGCATTATTTCTACTCCATTAAGACATTTTATGTAATGTTCAACCACAAAAAAAGTCACCTGATTTTGGTGTGCACTGTAGTGACACTATTTGTAATTGCAATTATCAGTCAGACAAGACCAGGACACAGATCTTCATTTTTCTAATTATACTGGAGATTCAATATAAGCTGTTTTGTCACTGGACAAACCTTGTTCCAGCTTTCAAAACAAAAGTAATCGTCTTTTCTCTGTAGTGTTTTTAATATAACAAAAATAACCTAGTGATATAATGATGAGACAAATACACAATATTGCCCTCAACATAACTGTAGGAAAAAATATCATCTAAAACTTCAGAAATTTCTGTTTGCATTTTCCTTCTGGTTCAAAATGATAAAACTAATTAGAGTTTCCAAGTGGACTCCATGAATACGTACACATGTTCTACAGATTTTCTGAAGTGCCTTCTAGAAACCCTCTCCTCCACGGATGTGTTATTCAGGAATCACAGGTGTTTCCTATGAATATCACCATCCCAAGAGGGCATTCCTACAAACTCTCATACCCCCTCTTCCCTGCAGTGGATCTCAAAGAAATCTCTCTTTGCTTTCCAATCATTTCAAGTATTTTCCATGAGCTTTCTAGCAGTCTTCCTCCATCCCCCACCAATAGAATTTCTGTAATTTTCCATGCAACTTCAGAGAAATGCTTCCCAGGAAGTCTGCTTTCTAGAAATTTTCCATATATTTTCCAGCCTTCCACATCCCAACCACATTCCACAGCAATTGCCCCAACATACTTTCCCAGTTCTGTGAAATAAAGAAGAGGCATTACTTTGGAGCAACCTATGAAAATAAGCTTACAAACACCATATTCACAAGACTCCTTCACAGCATGACTTCTTTATAACCTCTGTCAGCCATAACAGACAATTGCCAATTAAAAGCAAAACTGGAATTAACCAACTATAAACGTAAGTTTAGACATGGCTATTCTATTCATTTAAAATCTTTGTGTTTTTAGAATACCTTCTTACATAGGACTTTACACAATTGAGCATTAACATAATAATCCTTAATTACTTCTAAGGTATTCATGCTTTTGTTTTACCAATTTACAACTGCACAATCTTTCAAAATTATAACCACCATCATAATTGATCAATGATACAATAAAGCTTCTAGTGTAACATTACTACTTATCCATATAAACTTATGAGTTTTATTGCGACATGAAAAGGGACCAACCCATGTGACAACTATAATTACTAACCAACTCCTTATCTTTGCGGAAGGTTATTTGATAATGACTCTACCTCCACCCACACGCAAACAAAAAGACACCAATTCCATCATAGTTTCCATTTATGACAGTCGCTTTTATCATTTTCTACCATATGAAGAAAACAGATTGCTTAATTCTTTTGATGGGTACTTTTCAGCAGAAATAAAATCTTGGCACATCCTCTTGGCCTCCTTCGTGAGGCAAGCCCAACTTGCACATGCATGGCAACATCCACAACATTGTTGATCCTGTTAAATAATATCTTCTTTTTATACAAACATTCTGAAAGGTCACAGTAGTCTAACAATTGCAATGCTTTCAACTTAGAAATAAACAAGAAGCTTAAAGGAATTTCATTCTAACACATTGCCCACTGAATAATTCAAGCTTATATCAAGTTCTGAAGAAGTTTTCAAAAATTCTCTTACTATGGATTTAAAAAGTTAAAAGGATCACAGAATCATTGAATGGCTTAGATTGGAGGTGACCTTAAAGATCGTCTAGCTCCAAATCCCCTGCCATGGGCAAGGTTGCCAGCCACCACACCAGGTTGCCCAGGATCCCATCCAACCTAGCCTTGAATGCCTCCAGAGATGGGGCATTTACAGTCTCTCCGAGAAGCTTGTGCTAGCACCTCACACCCTTTGAGTAAAAAACTTCTTCTAAACATCTAACCTAAATCTCCCTTCTTAAGTTTAAAGCCATTCCCCCATGCCCTATCACAATATCAGACTGTAAACAATCTCCTTCTTGTATGTTCCCAAAAGGAGCACTGATTATTATTTTAGGCATTCATTCATCTCTGAATAATTACTGAACTAGAAGGTAATAACTATGGGAATAGTGTTCACACCATAGGGTCAATTTGAGCATATCAGCAATTGCACATCAGCAATTGCACTGAGTGATGAAAAATGAAAAACACGCTATTAGAACGCATACAGCCTGGAAAGAAGTTCCACAGCGAACATGAAGCAGGAAACATATAAGCAATCTACAGAAAGAATACACTTATCAAAACACAGTGAGACTGGTAGAGAAACAGATGCAGTTTGTCTGTGTGACAGGTACATATTTATTTCAATGTTTTATGGGAATCTTTTTCTGTTATAACTTTATTAGTTCCTTTCTTGCAGTTTAGACTTATAATTAGTTAGACATATAAAAACACAGCTTGTGTCCAGTTTTGGAACAGTTTCATGCCCCAGCAGCTACCTTCATTGCATTCCTGATACTGAGATACTGAACGTCTTAGATGACCTCACTCATTAAATGACACAGAAAAGCCCAGATTGGTGCATTTCAACATTCATTATACTTTAGTCTGCCACAAAACATTTCTTCTTTATCTAGCAACAACTGCCAAGAGTTCAAGTCACTAATGGGCACCTAGCCTATGTAAAATACTGCTCACTGGTACAAGGAGCTTAATGTTATCTTTGTAGCGACATTTTCAGCTGCATATTGAAAAGCTGTGGATAATGCACAGAGTGCAACAGAAGCAGCCTCAAAAAGATCTCTGGGATAAGGAGCAAAAAACCTCAAATTCAAAAATTGAAAATATAGAAATTACCCCATGAGGATTACTGAAATACATCAACAGCAATAAAACACAGAAGTCAATACAGGTTTATTTTTCAAACAGTCTAGCCCAAATGCAATTAAATAACATGAGGGTTAAGTTATGGTTCATTAGAAATAAACAGCTGCAAAATTAATAATAATTAAATCTAAGAAACAGTGTTAGATCAATTTCAAAACTGCTTTTCTTGAAATTGATGTGTACCTGGGTCACGTTTCATTTTCCACTACAAGAAACTACACAGCTTTATATTCCTCAGCTTACTATACACTCAAGTCCTACCTTTGCAGAGGCAGCAATTTCCTGTATTCCTTTGGCAGGAACATCTTTTATGATTGGTGTAATGAGACCTCGGTCTGTTGCCACAGCAATAGAAATGTCAATGGAGTGCAGCTGCCTGCAGCCTTCTCCATCCCATGTTGCATTCACATCTGGCATTTGCTAGAAAAAAAACAAAGGGAAAGAAAAAGACAGCTGGTAAAAGAACAGTGGTGCAATCAGTTATCAAGAAAAAAGGAAAATTCTGTAAGACATATAGCTAGACAGATACTGCATCCACCCAATTAATTAGTGCATCAGATGTCTGTAAACAACGGCAAAAGAACAAGTCACATCTGTCAACAGGACTGCCACAAGCCAGAAAAGAAGGTAATACAATGTACATTATTAGTTTGATTTAAACTTACTTTGTCAAGAATGAATGTATGTCAAGTATGAATGTATACTCCAGGAACTGAAAATATGCAATTTCAAAATACGCAATCCAGTTCTTTTTTTTTTTTTTTTGTACTATCAGAAGACTAACAAATTAACAAAAACCTCCAGATTCCTTCAGAAGTCACTGATACCGCCTTACAGACACTAGGCACACAAACTACAAAGCAGTGTTATTTCTCCCCCTAAATAAATCACAGGACATTAACTTGAAAAGTGCAAAAAACTCAGATTGTTCTGTACTCATGTATTATTTTCCAGCCTTATCTCAAGTCTGACTCTTAATAATGGAAGCTACAGAGTATGCTGCATGTGCACTCAGCGTTACTGGGATGAAGTTCTCCTAACGTGCTTTGAAAGTCATTCTGTGCAGACTCACAATGAAGATTCAGATAACATTTACTGATAAGTTTAATGAGTTTACCATATAAAGACAAGTCAAGTCATTGGAAAAAAAAAAAAGCAAATGAACAATAAACAACAGAACAAGACACATAGGTGAAGTCTCAAGTAACTGGTCAGAGATACTGTACGGATACTACTTTCACAAAGGTCTGTATTAAGTGACCTTAATTAAATTAGGAAACTGAAAATTGACATCATATTGCAGGAGAAAAAGTAAGGGAGGAACACTCAGATAAGCTCCATTTATTGGGATGCTAATTAACGCTGTCATGTCACAAATTCTTTAATAGAAAAAAGGGAAGAAAAAAAAATTCAAGTGCAAAGCTCAATAAAATAAAGTCTAAATTACACCTAGGTAAAGTTGGAATCAGCAGATTACAAATGAAGAGCAAGGAATTGTCCAGTAATTAAAACAACCTTAAAACTGATCGACAAGGGTTGTGGTGTAAATATTAGAATTTCTTTTTTTTTTAAATTAAGATTGTTTCCTGGAAGAAAAAAAAAAAGTCTTATTTCATTATTTCAACCTCACACAAGAAAATGTCCAGATGCATTACATAGGAAATTAGATTATCTAATCAATGCATAAGTAAAATGGCTTTATCATTTTAAATGAATCACGCTGCTCTTCACATATAGGTAGTGTAAGTCTATTACCAAGTTGAGATCAATTTTGAATTTCTTTTAATCATAGTTACAAAAAGCTACATTACTATCTTAGATTTATTATTTCAGATACATTTCTATGTAAGATTTTTCTGTAAAAAGTAAATAATCAAAATGAAACTCCATGTGGAAAACTGAATACTAGAAATATTATCCCTAACTGAAAGCCAACAGTGTGTAACGTTAGAAAAGGAAATGTTACTGAAATCAGAAAAGGTAAAATGACAACCTACAATGAGTTAACATGGAAAGTAATAGTTTTTGTGGAACTGTAAAACCCTCTGCTTCCTTTGTCCTCAGTGACTAGGACATGTATTCACACCAAGCACATCATCATATAATATAGCACAGCTATATGTAAAGTGAATAGCAATGCAAAATTATTTGAGAAATCTTATTTTGATTTACTATCTGTTCCATCACTGTGCAAGAACCAATCTTTTACAGCATTATGAGAACTGAAACAGAATTAGTATATGTCCATGGGAGTAGCTCTTTAACTTAATTTCTTCCTTCACATTTTAAATAGTTAAAACAGTCCTGTCAAATGAGAAAAATGGCTCTCACCCTTTCTGATGTTTTTATCTTATTGTGAGGTAATGCAACTAAGCAGAAACCTCACATGTAACTTTTAGAGTTTAGCTGTTGCTCAAACGATGCAATGATACAAGAGAGTTTACCTCTTCTTTCACCGTATGGCTAGAATGCACGATCACTGTGCTGCAAGGTCTGGGTAACAACTCCACAGCAACACCATACTGCTTCAAAATCTGTGTTCGTTCACTGTCACATGTAACTATATTGCCTTGATAGCAAGGGCAAATTCCACAGGGATTCTTGAGGATCTAGCGTGGATTGCTACCAAGTTACCTTCTTATAACAGATATATTCCAGCTAAGAGTGGTCACTAAACAGCAGTATTGTTTCCTCCCGAACCTCACAAATACTGGCCTTCAGGTTAGTCAGGGCTCACATCTCTGACTTATTCTAAAATTAAATGTAAACTGAACTCAAAACAAACACTCCACATTCAAGTAAAGTCATAACAATTCCTTCTTTTCATAAATTTAGAAAATGACTAATTTCATATTTTTCCAAGTGGTTTGGCACCCTCTGGACTCAGATCTTCAAAGCATGGGAATTCTTCTAAAGAATCATTTCTGAAACTTTTCAGTTTCAGAAATATAAGAGGTACTTGGAATGTCTTCTAAGCAAAATAACTGACAAATTGGAAGGCAATGCATTCAGCTCCACACAAAAAACAGGCAAGTACCTAACCAACACTGTGAAGCATATAGCTTGCCATATAAAGAGTAGGTACTACTGAAATATAGAATCTTAACTTCAGGATGTATTGCAGTAGTTGAACCTTTACACATACAAGGGGAACAAATGACAGCTTTCAGAAACAAGCAAAGATTGGTTCCCTGAAGAACATTTAATTCAAAGCACAAGTGACCGAGTACATCATTGAAATACATCTGAGCTAATACACAACACAGGTGTAAGATTTCAATAAACATTTGTTTAAAACTTTAAGAAAAAAATAAAATAACCAAATACACTATCTTGCCAATTGCCTCAGCCTGCTGACAAAGCATCAACTGCTCTATCACCTGCAGAGTTTCTGCTCATAACTGTACTATGAAGAGCATTACCAAAAAACCTCATTTTTACAGTCCACAGTACAGACAGTGTGGAGAATTCTACTCACATAGCTCAGAAGAACTGACACTAAATGACAAAGTATTAGAAGCTTTGCTATGATTGCATTCCTATCTTCACATAGTCTTACAAAATACTCCTTTGCAGTTTACTATAAAATGTATTAAAGTCAATTGTTCACTTACCTTGAGAGTAACTGCAGCTGCCTTGATAATAAAATCATTTACAGATACTTTAATGTCATCTGAAAAAAGAAAAACACCATTGCCTTTAAGATATGCTTATCAGACTTGTGTGATGACAAAATTCCAGTAAATCAGTAGATTTGCTTCTTAGAAACAGTGCCAGAATGTAACTCATCTTTATTACCATAAAAGTGAGAACCCTTTTCCTCTTCTTGTAACAAAAGGAATATCAGGAATGAAAAGTCTCCTCAGCAGAGACATTCCTTCTAGTTTTTGATATAAAGTTAGAGCACTTAGAAACTTGAGTGTTAATACACGTTCCTATGACAAGTAGTCCATGCGTGGTTTAGGCCTTTTGTATTTACTTTGCATGTAGAAAAGTACTGTACAAAAACAACACTGCATGTTACTAATCTTCATGTACTTTCACGCATTAGCTGGAATAATTGCAAAGATCAGCTTTTATTCAGCCATGATTTAAAGGTATGTCACTGTCCAGTTACCCCTGGGACGTTATAATGTAAGAATTATGAAGGTGAAAGCATCTGTGAATCCTTAAATTGAGTTAACAATATATTTTAAACTGAGCAGCAAAATAATATGCAAGTAAGCAAGTGAATTAAGTAAAGAGCAATACTACATACAAGAAAGGCAGCGTTATCTACAAGCATACAAAATAACCTCCACAGGACTGGATTGCATCTGAGCATAAGAAACATTGCATATAATTTACTACATTTGCTTTCTTCCCCTAAAATTTGGAAGAAGGGATAGAAATGATTGCTAAATATGTGCTGCATTATTTTTCATGAAGGTTTTAGGACTGAAGTACTGACTGGCAACTGCAGTAAAGCCTACAGATACAATGTAGAATATTCCATACTTGCTACAGAATTATCATGAAGATATATTGTATTTACATGAAGATATATTATATTTACACAATATTAAATACATAATTCTCATAATAAGATGAATTTCTCAGCTGCCATCATGACAGCTGTCAGACAAAAAAAAAGTATCCAGGCATTCTGTCTAGGGCAATTATGATTTTTTTTCAGAAAAAAAAACAAAATACACCACTATCTTCTCTTGCGATGCTTAAAATAAAATAAAATAAAATAAAATAAAAGGAACAAAGAAAGAAAACACACAAGAATAAATGAAGATGACTAAATGGCAACACCAATAACTTTCTTGTTTAATCACTGAATGATTTCCATACGACTTGCCTAAGGAATATCTACTTGTGGATCATCACCCAAAGCTGCAACAATAAAAAATTACTTTGAGAGTATTAAGTTACAATATGTCACTGGTCATTAAGTATTTGAAACTGGAAATTTTTTCATTAACTTGACGGTTGTCTTGAGTGATGACATGACAACTGTTCAGGAAGGTAGTAGTTTTCAGTGCTTGTCATCTCAGGGCAACGTACGCATTTTTGTGCCCCTTATTCTTACTTACAAAGCACTCACTGCATAGCGTGCATTAAATAACTTATAAAAAAAAAATAACGTTTAGCCTCATCATGCAGTCACTAAACAAAGGGCCTTCAGACACTTTCTTTAACTGAAGTAACAGGTTTTGCATTAGGCTATGAAGCATACGTGGACACGTCTACTTCATCAAACAGAATTAAGTAGTTGTTCGTGTAGACTGAACTACTGCAGTGCAGAAAATTAAATTTCATAAAATGGAATGAACAAGAAAATTAAATTTACAAAGCAGCAGAAATATAATTTGAGTGCCCAGAATAGATTCCAAACTTGTAGGTATTGAAAATTCAAGTTTTGTAAAAATTAAGCTATTCTTTCACCAGCATTATAAATTGAAGCTATCAAAAGATAAATTAATCAATATTTTCCTGATTTGATTTGAAAAGGGATTTGCTCCTGTAAAAATGGAAATTAATTTTAAAAGCTATGACTAATCAGTTTGGCTGCAACTGACAAAACAGATACTGACTGATATCAACCAAATTCCAGTATATCAAATATATCACATGTGAAGAATAGTCAACATAGAAACATACAGCCAATAGAATCATTTTCAAGCAGTGAAGTCAATCATATGTCATGGTCATTTTGACTAATTCATCAGGTTCTACCTTAAAAACAAATATGTTTAAATGCTTCCTATTTTATGTTGGCCTACCATGTGAGAAGCAGATGTTGGTAGTATGGTAGTAAAGTTTGAATCTCTTCAACAGCACTCAGCTACATTTTGTTGTCATGCAAGAGATGGCAACAGAGGGACATAGCAAATGGTTTATGTTGTAGTTTCCATTAAAACAAATAAAAAGCATTATTTTTGGAGGAACCTACATAGATTTACTGAGAAAGCTACTTCTCCTAAAGAGCTAAACTTCATTCCTCAATGGATTAAAATTAGTTGGAGTTCCATGGACAAAAATGAAATGCAAGACATTAATGGATGGAATGAAACAAAAATGCAGTGGACAACACACAGTTCTCTGCAGCTGTCTACAAAGAATCGCATTACTCAGCAAAGTAACAGCTCTATTTTCCTGTATCTTGTTGGAATTGGATAACTTGTCAAGATACCATAAGATTACAGCTTGAGTCTGTATACAGGACACCAAGAAAGATTATTGGAATATGTCATGTTCTGTCCATAGAAAAATCCACACTTACTGGACATGAGATGATGTGAACAAGACAAAGTACACATTAATACCATGTGCTACAGCAGATCAGTTAAATCACTAACCTTTAGCCAATTCACTTCTTAATTTCAAAATAGCATCAATGTCACAGTCAGCAGCAGCATATGCATGAGGTATAGTAGTTTTAGACTCTGTTAATCTCTTCGCAATAACTCTTCGGATGTTGCTAGCTGGTATTTCTGTGAACGTACCCTGAAAGAAATCATGTGCTACACACTAAATATCAAGAAAATAAATATACGTTCCCCTCTGCTGCAACAAAACTCCAGCCTTGATGCACTTTGAGCACCTCAAGATCAGATATACATTCCAACTGCTCAATTTAAATACAGTTAAGATCAGTGAGTGCTCTAGTCTATTCCACTGAACTGGGATTAACAGCATAGAATTAGCCCTACTCATTTTTGTGAAGAAGTCTGCTAGAATATGCCCAAATATTCAGGCTTGAATTCTCAGCTAGGGTATACAAACACTCATCTTCACGTGCCAAATATTACATATTGCTTGAATAGTTAAATAGTAGAGTATTTCCTAAGCAAGTTACTGCTTTCTCAGTTCCCAGAGCGGTCACTTCAGATGGTTTTCACCGCAAATCTTCCTTCTTACTCTTCCAAATAAATTGAGTAATATTTCAATGCAAACTTCTTCTCATCTTCTTCATAGAAGAAAGTAATTTTTTAAAAAATTGACTGAAATATCAGTGAAGACAGACAGAAAGAAAGATTTCAGTCTTGGAAGTTTCACATCACTACCTAAGCAGCAGTGGCAATATTTACTTCTTACATCATCGAGGACTTAAAAGAAACATTACCGGCGCAGCAGGTTGTCCTGGTGTAGAAACTGGTGGATCTATTGGCCTTGCAGAAGCAGAAGCCACAGCTGTTGCTGGCAAAACAGAAGGCACTGCAGAAGGCTGAGGAGTAGCTGGAGAAACCACAGGTTTCAATTCACTGGGTTTACTTTTCTGCTTCCCTTGCAGAAGTTTAAGAGCATCCCTGGTGATTAAGCACAATGAAATACTGAGAATGAAGAAAAAATTTCAAAAATTCCCAAAGCGTTGCTATTCCATCACTAATTCTAATAGGTTAGCAACCTTCCTTTGTGTGCTCACATTTCTGTTCTCAAATCAAAGGTTCAGCACTCCTGTTAACAAAAGGGCTTTGAATATGCAGTAACAGAAGCCATTTGTGTCAGAGAAGCATAAAATTCATGACCACTAACATCAGTGTACAAGGCATTTTGTGAATTGCACTAACATTTCTTGTAAATAAGGCATCAGAGCACTCGTGCTCATGCTATAAGGTCTCAAAAAAAAAAAAACAGTTGTTTCATTTGCTATTTTGGTGATCACTTCAACTAAATATAAATTAATTACTTGTAAATGGTTTCTAATGCTACTTTATAAATAGTGCTCACTATAAAGTGAGCACTCATCAATGAAGTAATACATTTACTAATCATTCATCTGTACCTTCTGACCTAAATATGGATAAACAGGTACAGAGATAGCATGCAAGTCCACACTTCATCTACACCACTACCATCTATCGCAAACGCTACATGCTAGTATGCGATACTAATAAAGTTTATCTGCACTAGTGACTTGGCAAAAAAGCTGCATCAGTCATTTATCACCTCTTTATGCTCCAGATCTGGTAACACAATCTTGTATCATTTACCCTATGTGCTCCTCTATCACTTTATGAAGCCATCATCACCACAGCACAAATGTTCTCAAGTGTTTACGTACACAAAGGTTTATTACAAACTGGCAGAGAAAATGTAAAAGAAATCTAAAATCAGACCACTGACAACCTTAGAATGGCTTCTAAACTTAAGACACCAAACAAAAATATTTACAAATTTCATTAATTACTGCTTAAGTGCGAATCTACTTGAGTAAGAGTTAACAGTTCATATGGTATTAGCTTTTTGTAAAGAGACAGAATCTCAGAACACCAATAAAGGCTCTGTATTTTTTTCCTAACAATTTATCACTCTAGATTCAAGAATTAGAATCTGAAAAGCTCCACTTTCTGTAGTATCTGTTTACTCCTTGATTATTTGCTTTAATTTATTCTTTTAGCCCCAGTAGATACTTCGACTAATACTTTAAAAAAAAGTCTGAAGTCAGGATGTAAATTCAATGTGAAAGTTGTTCCTTGCTTTCTCAATTTACCCACTAGCTAAAACTTGTCTAAAAAAATATTTGTTTAGGATGTAACATAACTACTACATGAAGGGAGAATTAAAATTAAATTTCACAGAATGAAAATCATCCTCTGCCATTACAATGTTACACACACACATACACACGAAGAAACATCATGATGTAATGTAACTTCCCTAGTTAACTGGAAGCTACTAAGAGTTACTCAAAAGTTTTAACTTGGCAATCATAACACAGACCATCTGTTCATTATATCATTCTCATATTACACAGAATAAAGCTTCAATAACTTCTTATATATTTAAAGTGAAGGAAATGCTTTAAAATTACTTCAATGTATTATGCATATGGCATAAAAAACAGATGGTCCTACCTATTACAACCACGTTAAAATGCTTTAATGGTTTTGGTGGCTGCTAGCACATTAACCGAAATCCTTATTGTGAAAGTTGAGCTTATTTTTAGACTAAAATTTATACTTGACAATTTTTGAAACTCATGCGAGCCTGAGATTTACTATTTATTTTTTACAAAACAACAAACAAAAAAAAACCAACCAAAAACATAATTCAACTGATTCTGAAAAACAGGCATAGCAATGTTTTAGGACTGTCATGGCTGCAAGATTGAGAGCCCGAATAAAAGAGTTGGAGGAATATATCAAATTAAACAGATTTCTGCACAATGTCAAGGAGGTATTTCATTAGAACTGCAAAGAAAAAAAGCCACTATCCCTTTCTAATTACTCTATAAAATCCCTATCGACACAGGACAACAATGGAGAACAATGAGAGGGAGAGGTAACAAACATGGAAGAGAGTAGTCCAATATCCAGAAAAGACATCAGAGCTTAGTGAACATCTGTTAAACAACAGAATGTTATACTAAACAGTTATTATTAGTAGTATTCAAATTCTGCACCTCTTCAGTTTAATCACTACTACAGAAACATGCAGACTAACACTTTGCACTTTATCTCATCAGCCAAAATTCCATGAATGGCTGAAGTAAACACTGCATTTTGTGCTCAAAAGATAAATTGTGTGAAATAGACAAGCTAGAGGATATAAACACACCTAATAAACACTGAAGATCCAAACGTTGGCAACATGAGATGCACAACATCGGCATATTTATGGAAGACTTCTTGGAAGAGGGAAACATTACACATCAGAAGCTTCTACTGCACTATCAACATTATAGAAGGAACTCATTTATACATACTGGCAGCTGATAAGCAATATGCAGCCCAGATCTCACTATACCTCTGCACTCAATACATACCCATAAAACGACTCTGCAAAATCAGTACGACATAAATGCCCTACGTCTTACTTGCAAGAGGACAACGCAAATGCCTGAGCAGCTCTGAAATCCCCAGTCACACTTACTGAGAGCAGATAAGAAGGTACCAGTGGGAGGAACATGGTCTCAGAGAACTCAGGTATTGCTGGTACCTAACATGCATGCCTTGTAGTGGTTGCATTTGCAAATTTCTACATACTCAGTAAATAGGATGAGACAAGATAGAAGCAGACTGAGACAATCAGCAATTTTAACATAACTCTCCTAAATACAGTGTCTGAGGTTACTTGTTGTAACCTTTAACAGAGGTCAATTTCTGTTAACACATCGATTTGCTAGTGTATTTCTGAAAAGAACACAATATATTGTCTAGAAAAAAATGCATCAGTCTGCTAAGGAAGGAAATTATGACGGGGAAACCTATCATGTAAAACAACCTACTGCTGATAAAAGCAGAATTCACAGTAGACTGAATCTAAAGATAGAATGCTGGTAGAAATGAATTTTGCTTGCCTATACAACTCACTATCTTTCTTTGTTTCTGGTAATCTGATAAGCTCCGTTCAATAAGGAAACTCAGTGTTTAAAAGTGAAAAGTGAACATGCAACACTCCCTCAAAAAAAAATAATCAATCACAAGTCTGCTTGGGAAGAAGACTATGAGTCGCTCAGCTATAAACTATAGCACATATTTTAACAGGGATCTCAAGTTAGCAGTATTCAAGGAAATATTTCTGCAGCAGCTCTCTACAAAAACCTGCAAGCATTTTATTTCAAAGCATAGTAGCAAAGCCTGCAGGCATCTGAAAGATTAACATCATTTCAAAGTAACAGTTAAAAAATAGTAAAAAATCAGTCCACATTTTAAAAATATTTTCACAGTCCAATCTTTTTGTGTGTGTGGTTTTGGGGTTTTTTTTTTTGTTGCTTTCATTTTTTACAGAAGTGCAACGTATCAACAAAATCTTATTTTTTTTCAGTAAGTAGTTTTTGTAGCAACTGAAATAGATTTGCTACAACACCATGACAACTAGGGGATGTTAATTAGGTGGTTCAAACTCCTAGAGGGTTTCCACCTGCCAGGACTACTAATGCGCCAGAGAATACCACAAGGAAGAAAATAACTTCAGATACTTTGTTGCTGTTACACAGAATATTCCATCCACTCAAAATCCTATTTTAATTCAACTCAGCCAAAGGCACTAGGAAGAAGTTTTGAAAAAGCAAGGAAAACTTCCACTATCTGCTTCTCTGAATTAACTTCAGAGTTACACTAACCTAGTTGTCTTTCAAATGGTATTACAGCAGCTTTCAAGGTCTGTGAAAGTGAAGGAAGGCATCTGTTGAAAGCAACAATTTCACTTAAAAAAAAAGAAAAAAGAAAAAAAAAGCAGTACTTCTGTTGAAAGCTCTTATCTCTAATACTTCACACACTAATGCAAAGAAAATATACTATTTCAAGGTTAAGAATTCTGGATCTACCATGGGGGGTTTTTATATACAACCTCCCAGCTCTAAGGGTTGAATATCAATCATCAGCTCAGAATATTCAGAAGAAGATTAAACTACCCAGGAGCTCCATCACAACAAAGATTCCTCAAGCCAAAGACAAGCACTAAATAAAAATAAATAAAGGGGAAAAAAAAACACAACAGAACTCTGGATTCAATAGCATTGCATTTCATTGCTCTCCCTAGTTTAACAACAGAGAAATCAAACAATTCTGACAGATTTCCTGGTTGAACTTCAGTTAAGGAAAAAAACTTTAATTTATCAAAGAAAAGGAACTGATGAAAACAGTCCAGAGTTGTTTTGTTTTGGCTCTGACTGCACCTCTGAGTAGCAAAATCCTTCACATCCACAACAGTAGCCCACACTGCTGCCTAGGTGTTGACAGCCAGCTGTTAGGCTGAACTGCAGGAAACAGAATAGCAGAATTGAACAGCCATGACAGGATACAAAAACCAAAAAATTCATTTTATTTTGGAACTTTAAAGACTTTTTAAAGCATGTCCTCATCTATTCTCCCTATCCACTTAATAGGTTTTTTCCAATCTAACTGAACAGCTACGTACTCTTTAGTGAAGATTCCTCGAGGCCCAGAAGGTGTAACACTGCTTGGATCTAGCCCATGCGTCTCCACAATGTTGCGAGCTGCAGGACTTAAGCGAAACCTAAAGAAGTGGGGAGAAAAAAATTAACTATTTAAATAGTAAGGTTTACTTACTTCCATATATCAAGAGAAACTATAAGACATATGCTGTATTTCAGAAACAATAGTTGGGGAAGAAAACAGTTCTGTTCAAAGGCTGTGATCCTAACAAATCATAATGCGGCCCTTCAACAAGCTTTAACATAAGGTTGAATTTGAAAACATGACAGTGACTTAAAAGAACCAAAATAAGGACTAGAAAACTCATCTCCAAATTTTCCTCCTTCAGTAGTTACACAATATACTGGAAAAGGAAGATAAGTGCAGAACCAAATACATTCTTCAAGAGCAGTTTATAACAACATAAGCAATGAGCTTCAGGGACTCATTCAAAGGTTACACCTCTATCATTTCTCACATAGAGCACATAAGTCATGGTCTTGAGTTTTTCTTATTCCTTTGTTATGAAAATGAAAACAATTCTTTTCCAGTACCAAAAAGTACAAGAACTTAGAATGTATGGAATGTTGTCTTACCTTTCTCAAAAAACAAACCAACAAAAAACAACACAGAAAGCAAGTTAAATGTAAACTGACCACCTGATCCATAAGCATCAGTGTACATCAACTGTGAACAAAAATTCATCTAAGCTCAGAATCAGCTCTACTAATCTAAACAAAAAAAAGTTCAATTCCATAATGGGCATGAAAACTCACTGCAGTTTTCCAGGTTGATGTTCCACTTTAGGAGGGGCTGAAACTGATGGACCTGCAGGAGTTGAGGTAACAGCAGCTGCAGGTCGTGCCGGAGAAGATGGATCACTAGCATCAGCTGGTATTTCAACCTGTTTCCAGTCCTGTCCTTCTTCTACCAGCAGACCAATTAGGGAGCCCAACCGTATATTTTTGCTTCCTTCTTCTACCTAAATTTAAGGCAATGAGAACATTCAGTTAAATATTGCATTGTCTAGACTCATGACTAAAAAGGGTAACTGAAAATTTCAGGTATATTAATGACACTCCTTCAGGAAAATATATCCTGTTTCATTTCTACCATTAGTAACAAAGATTCATGACTGTAATTAACTACAGCTGCTATTATAAGGTAAAAGAGAAGTATCAACTAATGCACCAAAGCCCCATACATCTAAAGCTAGCGTTCAGAAGTCAAAGTGCAGGAGTTACACGCTACAGAGCATCTCTAAGAAAATGTTGCATTAGATTCTTTGGGAAATGGATGTGGATCTTTCAGAAGAAAGCCTGAACATTTTGCCAGACACATACAGCAATGTGCCTTGAAATAACTACAATGTATCTGGTAGTGGTACTTCTTAAAAACAAACAAACAAACAAACAAACAAACAACTCATAAATGCAGAAGCTAAAAAACAGAAGCCAAAGTCCCCAAACCCTACAGCAACAGTAGCATCTCTTTTCTTCTTTTTGAAGAACATAACATTTGCTTCATGCTAACATCCACCACTGTAGTGTACCTAGTTTAATACAAATGGTATGAAAAAACAAGTCTGTCCAAAAAGGAAGTGCTAACACTAATGTGGTAATTCACTATTTCAGAAAACATCCAAACAGAAATCACGCAGGAAGAATAGAATATATATAGACTGGATAAGCCCAATTAGTTTTAGATGCTCCTTCTAAAGTTAAGTTGTACCTGTACCACAGTCAAAATAGCTCTTCAATGCTGTAGCAAATAAAATCACAGCCACTACATTAACTTAACAACCTGAAGAAGGGCTGCACAATTGGATACTCTGATGGTCTTCACAACAGTTGAACAAGTACAACTCTCCAGGCCCTCACAGGCATTAACATTTCCAGGGCATCAATGCCAGGTTCCAAAGCTCACTGGGGCAAAAAAAGTAGTTCTGTATAACTTCAACTGTATCAGCCCAAACACAGCCAATTTCTGAACAATGAGTAGACACATTCATTCTTCTCTCAAAAAGCCACGTTGCATAAACATTTGCCTCAAGTAGACCTGGTGCATCTGCACTGCTGATAACTTTGTAAGAAAAGGCAAATTACTATCAAACATTTGAAAAGCCTAAACTAAAACAGAAACAAAATAATGATGTACGTGATAAGGTATCATATTGTTCTTAGTAGATAAAGCCAAGTTTTCTAGAAACTTAAACACTAATAAAACAGAATGCTGCAAAACCATAAAGACTGTACCAGCAGCTGCAAATACTAGGACGCTGTTGCTCACATACTCTAACTCTGCTAACAGGATGCATCACATTTCACAAGATTACCTGCCTCTCTACCCAGAAAGACCAACACTAGATCTAAGAAAGAACAGCAAAGCCAATCTTGTCTATATTCTCATAAAACATTCCATATTTACAGTTTTGCCAGTCTACTTCTTTTCCCTCCATAAACACTAGGTAAATAATACTTTAAGAGTAATTATTATATGAAAAAAACAAAACAAAACAATAAAATCAACCCTAAGACGTAGATGGATGTTTCCTGTTCTGATCTCCTGGTGCACTTTTTTCCCATTAGTATTTTGAAAAGCTTTGCCTGAGAAAAGAAATTATGCATCAAGATTTCATCACATTTTATTTTTATTGAGATTAAAGTACCCCAGGATAACAGAAGGCCAAACAAAAAAATTGTGAACTGCTTGGACTAAGGCTGAAAGATCCTATCACAGGAAGGTCTGTTGATAAGCAGATTTGTGTAAGTGTGCATATTGGCAGTATTACCACCACTCACAATCAAATAAAACAGCAGTTTGAAGCAACTGCAAACATAACCTACCTAATCGACTCATTGAAGCACAAAAATTGGGAAAAACAAAAGAAAATAATGCTAAAAATAGAAAATACTAAGATTATACACCCTAATAATTTCACAGCACTATCATATTTAGCACTAAATAAGGCATTTAAAAAACCATGCTTGTCAGCGTAATACTCAGTCATTTGCTATGAATCTTGTATTCAGCATCAACGACAACACAAAACAGATGCCCCACAAGTTCAAAATGCTTCTCATATTGACATGTAACAGTTAATAACAACTAATCAGTGTTGGGTTTGGATTTTTTTTTTTTGCACATCTTCATTTCTTTACAAGGCTGTGCATACAAAATAGAGAGCAGCTCTACTTCAGTAATCATTCTACATATGGTACTTAAACAGACCAATAAGCGTTAGCATATGTTTGTGCTGTATAAATCTTTATTGCAATTTTGATATCAGAGAGCTTTAAGGATGCTATGATAACATGCAGAAATTCAACAGGGACAGCTGATGATTCAGTAACGCTTCTCCTAGTTAGACTTCGTCTACAAGTCAGTGTGACATGAGCATTCAAAGCTGTCACTGCTCTTCGTATTGAGCCTATAGCACTTCTTTAAGATAAATAGCTAGGTGAAAACTCCAGCATTCCGTATTTTCCAATAAATGTTTCCAGCCCAGATAACTGCAGAGTGTGTGTTTTTAACAGTATGTGTTTAAAAATACTTTAGAAGAATAAAAACAAATCTATGCAGCCTTTGCAGCTCAGAACTAGAAGAGACTGAAAAAAACGTTATTATATTGGTTAACTTTCTACCTCCTGGATTTTTTTAATCATGTCCTCTGCATTTTCAAAATTCATAACACCAGAAAACTCCTTTACATAGACCTCAATGAGTCTTAGAGGCTATCATATGGAAAGACTGGGAAAAAAAAGTCACTTTGGAACATTTCTATTACTCTGTGTGTGTCCACAACCAAGGAGGTTCTAAAAGAAACCTGATTTTGCTGACAAATAAACAAAGCACAAATAAGGCATGACAAGTGAAACAGTTGGAGGAGACAACTTTAACTGTACAGAGGAGTAACCTCTGAGCTGGTGCCACTGCAGCACAGTGGCAAGCAAAGTGGATGGACTTTATGCTGGTTCACTTTACAGTGGAAGTTTTATACAAAGTAGTTTCAGTTCATAGCAGATCTCACTCAGGTCATGAATGAGAAAATGGTAATGGATATTAAATACAATTCTTTAAAAAAATTATTCATTCTCCATTTTCAGTCCAAATTTACCTATTTTAGGCAAAAAGTCAGTGGTAATTTAAGAATTAATTCTGCTGAAAGAATAATCACTTCTCTGAAATTACCCTTCTAAAATTTTCATCCACTCATTTAAGTTTTTATGGCATGTTATACTGAACAAGATGTGATCATTAAAAGACAGATTAAGAGAGACAAAGAATATATGCAGATACAGCTATTCTATTCTTACTCTGCTTTTTCTAAAACTATAGATACTTGCAGCATACAGTCATGGAAAGCAAAAGCATTAGAGAAGCTTGAATTTAATCTAATGATTAATCTTTGAAGGTGAAAAACAATGTTAGCTTCCCTTTATTTACTTGGTTTTCTGTAATGAACTCAAATCAAGATGGTGTTGAATTATAGCTGGCATGAAACAACATAAAACTTCTGCCTTGTTTAAGGATGTGAGTAAACTTTTTGATTTGAAAAGCTCTTAAGAAAACACTAACAAAACTGGTTGTGCAGCTTATCAACCAGCGTCCCTTTAAACAGATGCTACAAAACAAAAATAACGGGTTTTTTCCTTCACTAGGAATGCAAATAAATGCATTGAGAGAAACGGTAACATCCTACTCAGACAGACAGAATCCCTACCAGTATTTTTGCCAATATGCCATCATCGCTTGATTCCATGGTAACCACTGCTTTGTCTGTTTCAATTTCACACAGCGCATCTCCAGCATTCACCATTTCACCTGCAAAATATAACAGAACTTAATGCATGATCTAATTTTTCTTTTATATCTCTTTAACCATTGAAGAGAGACATTTAAGCATACAATACACCCCGTTTACATTCTGAAACATACTCTACAGCTAGTAGATTCCCTGCCATGATCTATCATATTGCATTGTTCATTCTCATATACAAACACTCCAATACAGCGACAGGAATAAAAACAGCAGAACATTAACATAGCAATGTTTATAGTAGGTTTTCCAAGACAAAGTACACTCACACAATGAAAACTGTCTGCACAAAAGCACTGCCACAAATGCAATTCTCAACCCTCTCTATTCATTGCAAGTCAGCAGTCTAAGTAAGATACTTAAATCTTTTCAGACAGGGGTCATAGGCAGCAATGCCTGCAACTAAGATTCGTAGGTTCATAGCTTGTACCTACACTATCAAAGCTTTTCAAATGTAAGTATGAAGAGCTTCAATCTCTTTGGAAAGCGTACCTGCGAGCTTGATTTCTCAATCTCTTTCACAGTCAAACAACAAAAAAAAAGATCTTTTAGAAATATACCTACTTTGTGAAACACAAATATGCACAAATGTTAAAAATGCCTTTTAATCCTTAATTACAGGAATGTAAGTAGAATAATTATGAAATATGCTCCTCCTCTGCTTTTCAAGAGTACCCATATCTGCTGACGCACAGAAGTTACTATGTCTGAATTCCTCCAGCAGATCAATACTGATCATGTGGCCTATCTTAAAAACAAAACTAGATGACGAAGTTTCAGGTAATTGAATGCTTTGGTCTCCAACAAAACAGGGCACTTTTCCTTATACAGTACTGAAAAATGGGGACAATACACAGAAGTCTAACATAAGATTACATTTCTTTTAACACAAAATACGATTTTAGTATCTCCTCAGTAGCAGAAATGCCACACCTATATTATCTAAACATTTAATTTCTGCTGTCGTTTTGATGCTAGGCATCAGAAAATTCTTGTGCAGGTTGTAACCTACATTTTAAAGTTTATCATACAATTTAATAAATATCTCCATTTAGGTATGACTGTCTGAATTAGAATAAAAGAAAAATAAAGTATTTATTATCTTTGTGATCTCTGCAGTAATAAGCAACAGAGACATTCAAACCTCAATTAATTACATAGTTTTAGAATTCATAAACAATCTCATTATGGAACTTGGCAGGGGAGGTCACAAAGTAGCACCTATTTATTTAATTTAATAATCTAATTGCTGCACTGCACTTTGCAATAACTAGAGCATAAACAGTCTACAACAAGAAGCCAAATTTCCAGGCTTTATATCAGTAGCTCAATCCCACTGGATTATTAATTCAAGTGCCTTATATATCAGACCATTAGGTAAATACCTGACAGCTGTTAAGAAATCAAATTGTTGAGCAAATTCCATAACCTATATAGCTGAGATAAGAAAGGAGCTGAACACCCTATCTGCTTGCTCATTCTCTTCTTGCAATCCGCAATCAGTCTGAAAATGTTCTGCACCATTGAGAAGATCTCTCACTACTGCAGATTGCTCAGCACTAACTCTACCAGGACTAACAGCACAAGCGAGCCAAAACAAATATCACACATTTCTCCCTTAGAATATAAACTCATAACTCGGGTACATGGGGCTGTCTGTATAAAGCTGAGGACTCATATGCAGGGAAGACAAGAGGAAAAGTCTTCAAGGAGATGGGTAAACCACTTTGCCACTTGTTTGGTTTGTTTTCTTTTCCCTGTTCCCAATAAGCATTGCAGCCAAGAAGCAGTCACAGATTTGGAAGGCAATTGATCAAATGAAATTTTAATCAAGAATACTTCATAGCTGGCTTCAAAATCTCACGGGTTTCAGTGATTCACTGTAATAGAAAGGATCATAGTCATTTTTAGTAGAGAGTGCAAAATGTGATAGCTCCAAAACAGGGCCCACTTTGATGTCAATTACAAATCAGCTTTCCCAGTAGAGATGATTGGGATGAACAGCTTTGCAAAACGTACCTTTGTTTTTATGTTTTTGAATGAGAAAGCAGCTTTTTCAAAAGGAGTTGCCTTAATGGTAGCTAGCTCTCTGAGATTATATACGATACATTCAAAAATTCTTTTTATTTTCACATTTAAAAGAAAAAACTTAAATCAGTCATTTCTTGTAGCTAGACTGAATGATTAGTATTTCTACTGAAACTGACGTTCCCTCTAGGAAATCCCTTCCAACTGACATTCAATAGCCTGAATTCTCTATTCAATTACTAGCAGACAAGTATCCAAATCACAAGATACAAACTGCATTCTTTGAAGTGCTCTTTGCAAATTAAATCAAAGTTGACTGAGCATAGAAGTCCCTGGAGGTGCTTTCTCAGAAGACCAAGTTACACTGCATGGGGAAACTGCTAGCGCTGTTGCCTGTTCTGTTTCCTACCCAGAGTAATTAGGGGGTTTTCATCTCCAGGGCTGTTAATCTATCATCTTTCATCAACATTAAATTCATACATAATAAATAAAAATTTTTGGATACACAGTTTTTAAGTGAAGGACTTTATTACCCACCGGACGTTATATGAAACTGCATGAACAGTGACAAGAAAAGAGTAAAGCTGTCAATTCAGTTCAGTGTTTTTCTTTCTGCCTTACTGAAATGATCTGCTCATACCATGAAACTGTTAAACAAAAACATTTCATTCTTAAACAAAGAGCAAAAAAATAATTCAACTAGTATTCTACTGGCCCCTGCTGGGGAAGCTGGGAAATACACTTCAAATGCAATCACTTCTGTCAACTGGTTTTAAATGTTTTTTTTATATCATGTTATCAACCATTTCTATTCAATAATGCTGCTTCACATGGATGGTCAACTCATTGGTGAATCACACTGCTATGAGCACCTCTTGCAGACAGAAGCATGTGGTTTTTCTCTTAACTTTCTTTTTTAATGTCATCATTATGCTCCTTTTCCAGACTGCCAAAAGTTCAGCAGCACATCAGTGCCAATAAATCTTAAATAGATCTTAACATGTTGATATCTCTTACTTAATTTTGGTTTACTTCTAAATAGCAAGTAGAGCAACGACAATGCTAAAATAGCTTATCACAAAGTCAAATCAACAATCAAGATTTCATTTTAATTAAAATATTTTTTTTCTTCTTGTGTTGGGGTTGGCATGTAGTGGGAATCCTGTGAAAAATCACTGTATGGCTGCTGAATCCTAAGATCAATTTATGAAGAAAACCAATTCATTCATTTTTATATATGTATATATTATTATTATTATTATTTACCATATACAAACTGTCATATTTTTCCTAGTTTGTTTTGCAGATACTCCTACTGGAAGAGTTCATGTCCATTACAAGAGAACCTCTGAGCTATGGATTTGCCATCTTTTCACATCCCAAAATATTCAAAACAGACACACATAAAGTACTTTGGTAATTCAGTGATGAAGGCCTTACCTACACTTTGAAGAAAGAACTCATTTATCCAGGTAGAACAATCAAAATGCAGATTTAGATCAACAAATTGCAACTGATGTTCAGAAGGTAAGTCCTAAAGAACAACTATAAAAATACCATATTCTTAAACTATTTTATCACCCACCAGAATAAGGAAACAGAGACCCCTCCCCAAACTAAAGGGCTGTCATATCTTTAAAGCTGCTACTGTTAATCACAACAACACTGGGAATTAAGAAAAAACAAACAAGCCACAAACAAATACTCACACCCTTGAACAACCTTATAGAAAATGTTCAAAATGTGGTCAAAGCAACCTTATAGAATACAACTGAAGAAAAAGTATTCAAAGCCAACAATTGTAAAGTGAGGTATTGTTCTAAAAGAAAGCACAGACACACCAAACATTTTGCTTCAAAATGCTAAGATACAGCCTGAAACAAAGAACTTATTCTTACAGCACATAAAGCTGAAGAATTGCAACTGAGGACGCGGAAAATGGTGTCTCACCTTCCTTCTTTAACCATTTCACAATGTTTCCTTCTTCCATTGTAGGAGAAAGTGCAGGCATTAAAACTTTAATTGCAGGTGTACCTGTAAAATAAGAACATTGTTAAGATAATAAGAACAACAATCTAGACTTAATACCTTTCAAGCACAAATGAGGCTAAAAGCACACGAACCTGAAAGACAGCTGAACTAAATGCAATCATTAAGACAAAGTTCTTTTTCCAAAGCTTATTGTAAAGTTCTTTTTCCAAAGCATATACTTTAAATGCACTCCCAAGAACATCAAAGAAAACAAAATAAACTACAGAATCTGTTACATAGAGAAGAGCCAACCTGAGAACGAAACCATACAACGTGTTAAGCAAAGTGAGTTTTGTCTTCAGTAAAAATATGGTATGGACACTGTATGACTGATAAAGAAGGTACATCTGCTTAAGCTTTGAAGCAATTCGTTTTTAATGTAAGCTCCCCCCTCACAATTAAGACAATGCATTATGAAAAATACACAAACTAGTATTTCAAATTTCAGTATAACCTGCTGAAAAATGCTGTGGTGAATTGAAGTGAAGCAGTTATAGAACTTTTGCCCGACAGAAGTGTAAACAGAAGGAAATTGAAAGCTTGCTTAAAGCTCAAATTACACACTTCATCACGTGTAGATTGAAAAAGCAACCATACAATACAAACACCCACTAGAAGAATAAGCAGCTATCATAAAGCTGTGAGTCTTTCTTCTTCCCCTGAAATGCCACAAAATTCATAAGCTGAGGCAACTAACATCTCCTTCCTCTTGAGTATCGGATGCATACGTACTAAGTCAAAGCCTATTTTCATTATTTTTGTGTTTCCACATGTGGTCCTGCCTATTCTTCACTCTGCTGCTGTGAGAGCTCCTCTGAGCAAAACCTTGGCTAAAATACCACGCTACAGCCTCTTATTCACTTCAGGCCATGTGGGCAAATGGAACAAGTCTCAAAGACAAGTAAGCAGGAAATGGTGTCTGAAAGTAAGGCCTGTCAGATATATGTAAGCCCAAAGAAGTGAAATGTGCACACATAGTATCTCAGTTCTTAAGAGAGGCCAATCTACACCACAAGAAACTGGATAGCTCCCTGCTCCCCGATGTATGCTCCATCCAGAAATTCCTCAGTGTTATTTATTGGTTTTCCTTCCAAGTTATGCAGCAAAATCACAAACGCATGAGAACAGTATCAAGCATCTTCTTGTCAGTCTCAGAGTACTCATCTATCCTCACATTTCTTAAGCATGAAGACAGAGTGGTGGAACTGTAAGGAACATACCTAGCCAACTGCTAGACTAACTTCTGACACCTAAACAGAGGCTAAGGTACTTATAATTAGGACCATTGCTTTAATGCTGAACTGCAACATTAAAAGCGTGCCAAGACAAAGCACGTAACCTCATCCTCCTGAAGTTCAAAAGTTGAAGCAATCAGAGTGCTGATTTGTAGAACCATAAGCATCAATGATTTTTTCTCAAAACCACCACAAACACTACGTGCTCCTCTTCTTTAATGCAGGTTGTGGAACTTTTTCCAGATGAAAGATTAAAGCACACTTTTTAAACTAACAAAGCTCCCATAATCCTAGTACTCCAAGCAATGATGAGCCACATCCTCCACCAATAAACTGTTCCAGTGTTTATTTACCCTTTTTGCTAAGAAATCCTATCTACTTCCTAACTGGAGTACCTCTCATATGAGGAAAGGTTGAGGGAACTGAGAGAATGGTTTCAAACTGAGACAGGGGAGGTTTAGGTTGGATATTAGGAGGAAGTTTTTCACACAGAGGGTGGTGACGCACTGGAACAGGTTGCCCAAGGAAGCTGTGGATGCCCCATCCCTGGAGGCATTCAAGGCCAGGCTGGATGTGGCTCTGGGCAGCCTGGTCTGGTGGTTGGAGACCCTGCACAGAGCAGGGGGGTTGAAACTCGATGATCTATGAAGTCCTTTTCAACCATTCTATGATTTTATGAAACTCTGCAGACTGAAGTTGCCTAACTTCAAATTTCAATGATTTTATCTTAGGCATCTGTTAAAAAGCTTGAAAGATGATTACAGAGATGTTTCTAATAGATAAGTGTCTGTATACACAGAGCAGCTAAATTCTTGGCCTTTTCTTGCCATGACACTGCCACCTCCTAGATGCAGCTTGCCAGCAGCTCACTGCAACACACAGTCAGCTGGATTGGCTCAGTACGCCCATACACAGAGCCAAGTGGCATTGCACAGTGCCCAGTTGTATGTCACATAAGTGGGATTCTTTGGAACACAGAGCCCCACCAGGCAGCACATTCCTTGGCCACACAGCATGCTGCCTCCCCCAACATTTGATCCAAGGCACCAGAGGAGCATTCTGACATACAGCTTGTAATAAATGGATATCATCATTCTGAACTTATAAGGATAGCTACAAGACCAAAAAAGTACAGTTGTTTAAGTACTATTTTGTGCAGTTTTCCAGTATCTGATCAATTTAAGGCCCATTTCTGAATTATTTATCTGAATCTGTATTCAATTAAACCAAAAAAATACACACACAAGAGGAACGCTGTATAAAAAGGCAAGAATCAATTCTGCTTCATATTCCCTTTTCTTTGTACCCAGTCAGCAGCATTAAAGTTTATCATAACTAGGAAGCAGCAATATATCTCTCTCTTACATCTTGTCTTGCTTAAGAGTAAGCAGAACAGCTTAAAAAACTTAGCAGGTATCCCTTTTTTCCCATTATTGAGAATAAAAGAGCAATAAAATAAATTTGGGGTTTTAAGACAAGAAGCCAGAAACAAAAATGCTTCTCATCATTTCTTCTGTGTCCTAAGAATTACCCTGGTTAAGATCTCAGAGAAGATAAAGATAGAAGGGAAACTTCAATTAATACACAATGTTTTAAGGGAATTAAAATTATCCACCTTCCTTCTGTAATTAATTAATATTAACATGTCCAATAAATCTGCCTTTGTCTGTCTCATTGCTACAGGACTATGAAAGAACTAATTATTACACTCATAAAAAGTATTAAACTGTAAATATTTCAGAGGTTGGGTAGAGTTAAAGAAATAAATGGTTTTCTCATTATTTATGGATACAAAGCATTTTTAATGCAAATTTTAAACAATGCAGCAACTATCTCGTAACCTCAGCAAGCATTAATGACCTGGCCATTTTATAATGCACCAAGAGCAGAAGGTGAGCTATTTATTTCCCACAGACCCCAGGACATCATCACAATTAGGGTCATGCTGCCCATAACACTTGAGCTGTAGAAATGAGCCCAGGGTGTATATATACAAATCACATATATATATATATATATAACATATATATATAATCATTGTGTTGTGTTGTGGGTAACAGTGGCACTCTGTAACTGAATTATCTTTTTTTTTTTTTTTTTTAAAGTTTCTTTTTTGCAATCTCTTGTTCAATACACAAAAAAAGAAATAAATGACATTGAGAATGTAAGCTATCCTCTGAATGCCTGTGTTCATACTATGTCTAGTTTCTTCCTAATACTGTAGGTTAAAACATGAGTTTACAATTCCCTTTATGCTCTGTACATTCACTGAAATGTATTATGGATAACAGCCAATAGAAAACACATTACTTGAAAATGTACACAATGTAAATAAATGCTCTGTTTCATTTTCCTAGCTTGACAGGTCAACTTTGACAACCAAATAGACAAAAAATAAATCAAAAACAGTTTTGAAGTCATATCCCACAAAACTGTAGGATTATCTACAACTGTTAACCATGCTTCAAGGAAAAAGAAAAAGAAAGCATTCCATATTTCTAATGAGATTTAAAAAACATTTTAAAATATGATGGCTCAAACGCTTCAATTTAGTGAAGAGTTACCTGACCCATTCCCCAAAATATGCTCCATCCCAAGGCATAAATACAAAACTGAGTAACAAATTTGGAGTACTTTAACATTTTCCCTGTCACATAACAAGCAGCTTTTGCAAACCATAGTCTCTTCCAATCAAGTTAGAAGACAAGACTTGGCAGCAAGCACATGTGATGCATTAGAAAAATAAACAGGAGACAAAGCAGAAGAAAGAATCCAAAAAATGAAGGCGCACTTGAAGTCTGAAAATTGGAAACTCATTTTCTATATTACTGTGCCCCACTGCAACAATGGTAACTGCAACTGAGGAGCAGCACTCAAACCTACTGTAGAAGGTATATGACTGCTTCTAATCAACAGAAACAAATACATACACCCCACCATCACAATTCTGCAATCCTATTTAGAAACCATCACAAGAAAATTTAAGTTTGTGAAAATTAATGCTGTGCTCCACTTTCTCTGAATGCAGCAAAGCCCTGTAAGTTGCAGGTGACAAAGCTGATCACTTCTTGGGAGGTAGCTGACATTTTACTTCAAAACATAGAATATTACATTTATATGGAATTATGCAATGATTTCATTCTGCAAATAAACACCTGGCTGTAACATTCTGCAGCGTGTCCCCCCCAGTTTAAAAAAAATAAAATAAAATTAAGTCTAAAAGACTGCTGATGTCACAGATGTTTTCTGTTAGATGGTTCACCTGAATGCTTGACGTGCCACTTAAATTACAAAACAACTGCCATATGGAAACATCTTGATCCACAGATGCACTCCAACAATAAAGAATTTAACAGACACATCACTGATCGCAATTTAAAAAGAAAACATGAGCTTACTTGTTGATTAGTTGCCAAGGTATACAACATAAAGCAATCAGCTATTTAGAAAAACATTACAAACTTCTGATTACCTGCACCAAAGCTCAGAAAAAATATCACAAAACCTAAAAAAGCAAAGAACTGAAAAGACTTTATCTATTTTTTTATTTTTGTCACTGGACAACTCTATGTATACTTGTATGAAGATTTGTAACAGGGAAGAGGTATCGTGGTAAACAAGCAGTTCATAAAGGTTGCAGTGGTTTCTCACTCCAACACACTACTCATTGATCTTTCACTTTCTTATGCGTACCATAAAAAGGTCAACAGTATTACCAGAGCAAAATGCTGTCCTCATCTAATCACGTTGTCACTGCAGACAAATGTGCTGGCCATGGTCTATCCAACCGTTTCCCTTCTCTCCCTCCATTCCATTTTATTTATTTATTTTTAAACTCATACCACCAATGAAACTTAAGGTCAGTTGCTAGGTTGCTTCTGCTGGCCTATCAAGTAAAAAAGACATTCTAGTTGCTTTCTGATGTTTGGATGACAGACATGGCCAACAAGTGCAATGAAAAAACTTCCCACAGAACACATTCACTAACAGCATTTTGGTGTCTTAAAAAAATTTCACAACTGTGAAATCAAAGTGATTTCTATGCAAAATCACTGCTTCTTTCACCTACAATGTATCACAGATACAGAACCACAGAGGTTGGAAAAGACCTCTGAGATCATCTAATCCAACCCTCACAACAGTTTTGCAAGGCAGTGAATCAATTACATTTCAAATTGTGCTAATTTAAGGAAAACTTATTAGCTTAGCCTTTCACGTCCTCTTGTCCTACGTTAACCTTAATATCAATCCACGAGACACGTGAAAGCAGCTGTTCAGCCTTCTGACCCACTTACTCATACTACCAACAGTGCTAATATTTATGATGCTGTTCAGTTATCCAGATTAGAGAATGGGTTTTGCTGGTAGTTAATCTTATCACAAGAAATACGATTTCATTCATGATAGCTCCCTGACCTGACTCATCACACGGCAATATAAATAACACTGACACTCAAAACACCCTGCAGAAGGCAGGACAGGACTCAATCCAGACTAAAGGAACTGCTAACTACAAATAAAGTACTTATGGCAAAGGAAAGGAAAAAGGAGGTGCAACTAAACTCCAATTTCTCCACCCCCAGCCTCACTGAACAATCCAATCCTTGTGTTCACTTGAGGCACATGCATATAGACACATCTATGTTCACAGCCAGGTTCAGAAGTGCTGCAATTAAGGCTTCCTATTCCACAGATACACAAGAACAGCAGCTACAAAAATGGTTACCCTTCAGAGCTATTTTAGTCACTTTCTGGTTAGTGATCAGGCATCCAAACAGGATACAGGTTAATTGTGCTGTACAGTACGGTCCTTATAAGCACTCTGGAAAATAAATATTGTTGATCTTTCATTATTGGTGAGTAAAGAGTTCAGACAATTCACACAATCTATTAAAGACAAGTGAGGCTCACTCACTTAAGAGAATTTAGAACACATGAAACTTCTCAGCTCTCATCACCATCTGCTAATTTTACTGCCATCAACTTTCTGTTGTCATAAACCAATTATCTGAGTTAAAGGCTTAGAAAACAACAATTTTTTTTCACGTAAGCAGTACCTCCTATTTTAAAGATAATTTTCTATGTAGCCAAGAATACAACTCTTAAAATATATCATCAATAAAAACGCTGCATCTAGGGATGAGATTTCTGCCTCCTCCTTTGTCCTTTACACCCTATACCAAATAAATGGAAGACAAGTCAGGAGATACCTATAATGGGCTGGTGACTACAATCTGAGTACCTCCTATTTAAGCATATCCAACAAGACACCATTTCATTGTCCCTTATCTGACCTCCTTTGTTATGGAATAAAGCTGGAACACTTCCAGCTTTGTCAAAACAAAATAAACAAAACCTGTGATGAACTGAGGACAAACACTTTAACATGTGCCACTCGTGAGGTATTTCGTTAATCCCCAAGCCAAACCCTCTGGTTAGCAAAGGTTTAAAAGACTTGCTACAATCTGACAGCAATGATAAAACTGAAGAATATAAAAAGATATTTTAAAATATTCTTTAAAAAGTAATAGTTCATACTTTTTTTCTTCCTTCTACGAAGAAAGTCCATCAGCACCTTGTCTCCACAGTTTACTGTACAGCTCCACAAGGTTACTACAGTGTCTATTACCTGCTGAAACTTCAGCGTAACATACACCAATTTGCAACTACAATTAAGCAGATCTACACCCTGGTGCTTTGACTACCTATAGATACAGCTGGAATGTCACATATCCCTGTTTATGGAGATGCACAATGCAATCAAAGAGATAAAACAGAGCAATGCCGTTCAAACCACTGAAAGTTTTCCCCCAGTAATACATCCATTTGTATTTCACTGCTTATCTCTTACAAATAATTACGTTCTGGTTATTCCTTCTGTTACACAGCCAATACATTTCAATTGAATTGTTTGACAATTTATTATGTCTTTAACAACTCCCACGCATCTGAGTTCTCTCCCATCAGCCCGTACCCCTTCCTGATGTACAGCATTCAAAACTACAGCAAAGCCTTGGCTGAGGTATTATCGGTACAAAATAGAGTGGCAGAAGAATTAGCACATGCCCTCCAGATGACACTCCTGGCTCATCAACCCAGTATAACTTTTGCCATGTGATGATGATTCGCTCACATTCTGTTTGCAAAAGCCTTGACTTCTTAATGCAGGATTATGACCTAGGAAACTACCACATCCCATCCTATACTAGGTGTTTATTCTTACTGTTATTCACATAACTCACTGCAATTAGTTTGATGTCTAATTATGTCTTCAAGTCATATTTGGATTGACAAACGTTTTTCAGACCTCTAACAAAAACAGCATTTAAAACTCAGCATCAGGCACAAGTCCTGAAAGGGTCTTGAAGGATCTCAGATAAATATCCTTCCAGTTAGGACAGCCAACTGCAATAACTCCCCACCTTCCTTCACAGTTTGAACAACCCTATACAAATTTTTTGAGATCATGTTTCCTTTATAGGAAAAAAGATTGGAAAAAATAAAAACCACAAAAATACAATAGCATGCCAAAGCCTTACAGAATCAATCTGCAACAGTGATAGCACCGTTACACCTGACAAAAGCAAATCTGAGTGCCTGATGAAACAAACTTTTCCTAAGCCTTCTATTTCATAATTTATTCAGCTGGTTGCTTTACTGCAGGCTCTGAAAGCAAACAAACAAAAAGTTCAGGAAGATACTTTCATGTAGTTTTTTTTTTGTTTTTTTTTTTTTAATACAGATCAGGAAGATAATGAAGATGTCTTTCTGCTTTCCCTCCATCTCATCTGTTCTGCGTAATGCAGCTGATAGCTCCAACACTAATTTGCATGAATGACACCTAACTTGTCTGAAGTTATTCTCTGAATAACTTGCATCCTTCACCTAGCTTAGCTTTAGTCAACATGTCTGTGCATTGATTTAGCTTTCAGTGAAAGCTCAACCAAAAACCAGCAGCAATACAAACTTGGATGTTGGTGTATTCTGTTGCATAACAGACTAGGCCTTATTTCTCATATTAACTCATAGATTATTTCTTCAATACTCCTGCAAGATTACAATTGCATCATTTTATGCCATGATTTTTTCACTTCTGTCCCTACATGCTCAGTGCTGGTAATTTCATTTGAATTGTGCTGTATGCTTTCTTGCTTCCTCTTTCAAATGCATTGATGAGTTTTCTTGGAAACTGACCTTTGCTTTCCCTCCTCATCTGACATCCTTTTTTCAAACATTCATACATTTATATGCTACGTACACATTTACATTTTAACTTCTGGATGCGATGGGTGTTAACCTTCCATCCCAGATATCACACATGTACAAAAAAACATATTTGGACTCCTACAAGAGTAAGAAAACATTATCTAGAATAATACATACACTTGCAGTCTGCTGAATGAGAATAAGCAGAACTATTTTAAAGGAAATTGAAGAACTGAAGGTGTGCTCTTTAGAGTGTGACACCAAACTAACAGAGAAGCTCAGCACGGCAGCCCTCACCTGGCTGAGAAGCCAAGAAGCTGCCTCTGAAATTAAGTAGAGCATTTCAATGCTACACCTTAAGTTTGGCCTTTTAAATTACACAAAATGTTTGAACTTCTTTAGAGGCCCATCCTCACACCTTAGAGAGCAGGAGAAATGAATGTGTAAGAACAATTAGTAATAAAACCGAAGAGAAATAATTTCGAGAGAGAAACCCGACAGACTAAAAGAATTAACATCTGACGAACAACAACCAGCTTTGGGCTAAATACAGGAGCAAGGTTACCAAAAAGCACTCATGCTTTGGACCTGCGGAGACCAAGGCAGCAGCGCCCAGCCTGGCAGGCCCACCTCCAATGCCTCCTGTTCAATGTGCCGTGGGACGGAACTGCTCCTTTCGTCCTGCATTCATCCCCCGGGCCTCACAGCCCCACACACCGGTAGCACCGGTCCGGTCCAACAAGGTAGCACGGCTCCGGCCCACCGAGGCTCCCCGCTGCCCACACAGCGGCAGGCCGGCCGCAGCCCGGCACTCACCCAGCAGCTCCTGCGTGCCGTGCAGGAGCCTCCAGCCTCCCCGGGCGGGCAAGGCCAGCCCAGCGCCCGGCACGGGCCGCCCGCCTCGCAGCAACCTCAGCACCCCGGCGCCGCCGCTCCGCCACCAGGAGGCCGCCATCTTGCCTCGCCCTCGCCGCCGTCGCGGGGCTGCCCCTAGCGCTGCCTGACTGCGGGCGTTCGGGAATACGGCCGGCTCCGCGCGAGGAGCGCCGGGCAGGCAGCGCCGCGGCACGCCTCCCGGCGGCAGGACCCAGCGCACGACGGCGCCATGGCTGCCGCCAACGGTCCCGGCCTCCGCCTCGCCGACGGCCGCGACGCGGCGCAGGTAACGAAGGGGCAGCCGTGCTACCGCGCGCCGTACGGCTGTGACGGGTCGGCTGCGGTAGCAGCGCTTGGTCCAGAACGAGCCAGGCCTTAGGAAGACGTGTCCTAAAAGAAAGGACAGTCTTCTTGTAATTAAAGTCATAAATAACACCGTCGTGCTGAAGTATGACTATAGCCCGTTCAAACTGAGTTTCAGATTGTAAATTCTTAGTTTTCTGATGGCTTTTAATGTGTCGTTTTTTTTTAAATTTGTTTTTAGGATAAGTTACATCCAAGAAATCTTATCCCTGAACTTTGTAGGCTGTTCTATGGTTTAGGCTGGGTAACGGGAACTGGTGGAGGAATCAGCCTGAAACATGGGTAAGTAAAGGTGGAAGAGCAACAAACTGCACAGCCTTTAAAGGTCCTCTCCAACTCAGATCATTCCGTGACGTTTGCAGAGAAAGCTTGGCTGTAATTGGTGAGGGCAGTTCTGTTCTGTGGCAGATGTCTGAAAGTCAGAAACTAGTGAAGAAGATAGAAGGGAAAATGAATGCTGCTGCAGATTTAAAGCAAAGAAGGGAAGATGTTTGGCCTAAATTAATCATTGAGGTTCTTTCAATGGAGAAAGAGAGTCAAGTTAAGAGAGTACCTTATTTCTATCCTTCTTCTGTCTCTAAGGTAAACTACTTGCTTTTAAGGAGCGATTCATTTTCCCCTTTTCATTCCACTGACTGTGGAATCTAGATTAGATTACACAAAAAGCTTTCAGTGATAATATGAGATTAATCCCACCCTGTATTTGTCGCAGACAAGGCATTTCCTTCAATAAAGAAAGTTCTATTCTACTGAGATAATTTCTAAGGAGTTGTTATTGACATAATTGAAGTGGCACCCGCACAGCAAAACAATTTTTGGTGTATATCTGAGAAGCACCACTTTGCTCTTTAACTACTCCTATTCATTACTCCTATTTATACTTTCAAAGCTTCTAATGGAAACAGAACCCCTGCTAGTGGCTGCTGAAGAAAAGAAACAAACCTTCACTCTGCAAAATACTTTCCAGTGTCTGTCACTGCCCAATCGTGGACACTGTAACTTGAAAGTTTCTGATCTCTCATTTTTTCTGACATACAGTTGCATGCAGTATATGTTAAAAAAAGAAACAACACAGCTATTACTTTTCACATATATACATATATCTGAAATAAAAGCTCCAAACACCAATATTTGTGGTTTTCTAATGGCTTTATGCAATTCACTTCACTTCCCTGCATAGTTTTGCAAAAAAAGCAGCAGTAAGTAATCAAAGGAGTGACAAGAGGATTGATTCTTGGTTTTAAAGTTCTTCATCTATAGAAAGATCTACATAACACTTAATTTCTTACCAGCGGCAGAATATAGGCTGTTTTCTCTGTTGTTTCTATGTAATTCTTGTTCATTTTGACAAGACACATGGTTTCAGCAGAGAATACACTGATGTAGTAGTACAGTTTTCTTCAACAGTTCTTTCACTTCGTAGCTCAGACTACATATTTGAGTAGCTTCCAGTACATCTTACATGGTAGCTAATGATTGTAATCTGAATGACTGTACTCATTTTTATACCTGCATTAGTGTTAGGTATGTTTCAGAATGAACAGCCATGAGTCAAAGAGCAAGTAGACTAGCCTAGAATTGTTCCATAAGAACAACTGAAGTTCTAGCAGCTAGTTTTATCTTACGTCCTGATCAACATTACTGACTGCACTCTTCATTGGAACTACTCAGGGTGAAGATGCCAAGATGTGGGATAGCATTATTAAAATTGGATCTAGAATTCTTTGTCAGCTGTCCTGTTTCACTTCTTCTGAATGATAAATTTCTAGACGAGAGAAAAATATTTAAACATCTCACACTTCTCGAGAGATACACCTGTAACTTGACTAATTATTCACTAGATGTCTCTGTGCTCCTGAATTTAAAGCATTGCTCCGTAAACCAAAGAGTGATTAAGTACAAGATAGCAATCTGATTTTCTTTGTTGTTATTGAAAATATTTCAGTTACCACTTTAAGATTATTTAAATTTAAATCAATATTTTTATGGGTTTTGATCATGTAAACATTGGAAGAAAGGATATACTTCTACTTGAATTTGTCACTTAATTGCACTGAGTGATATTTTTTAATCAGTGCAAATGAACACACAAATGCATTTTGTAGCCATATGTAGATTAGGCAGTTAGAACAAAAATGAAAGTATTTACATTGTATAATACAAGAGACAGTTGATACTGTTTATAGGTAGTCTGTGGATTTTTAAGTACCAGTTTTGCCACAGGTCAGTGTCTGCTTGCAATTTATTTTGTTCTCTTTGTTTTTTCTTCAGAATTCCAGGGGCCGAGTTTGAGATTATTACAGGGGAAGGTTTTGTGTTTTCCTTTACAGAGAAAACAAAGTTGCATTTTCTGCATCTATTTTGAATCTCTTGTCAAGTTGAAAGCACTGTTTGATATCCCTTTAAGCTCTTATGTGATCCATCTGCATTTAAAAAAAAAAAAACAAACAAAAGCAAAAGACAACCCCATCTACCTGTGACCACATATATGGAAGAGTGATAAATTTGTTATCACAGTTTAGATTTGCTATTTCTTTTCCAGTGAATCTAGAGCTCTAATGCTCATGCTGTTAGAAAGACGTGGTTTTTAATATTTTACCTATCTTCAAATTTTCTTAGGAATGAAATCTATATTGCTCCTTCAGGAGTCCAGAAGGAAAGAATACAGGTATGTTTAACTTTATTTCTACCTCAGAGCTTATCTTCAGGTGGGTAAAACTACTTATGCTTAGTGTTTTATTTTTCCTTGCATAGAGTAAGGCTTACAATACTATCGTCTGCATTGCTGAAATAACTGAATTTCTTCTCTTAAGTACTCAGCTACCGAAGCAAGCCTGTGGCCAGCATGGCATAAAGCAAAGTTTGACTGAAAGTTACTCTAGATCAGCTTTTTTCTTTTTCAAGATTAAATGGCTTTCTAGCTATCTGAGTTTCAAGTTACTGTAGTACACACATATTATGCTTTAACACCTCTTTTCTGTTTCTTGTGATTTGAGTGATTGGAAATCTTTTCTCTTGGTCTTCTTAGTAAATAAAGGCTTTCTCCAAGAAAAGGTGATGTTGGCTGTTTTATGTCTTTCCTTTCCTGGAACTGCAAAACCCCTAAAATATAAGTGGAGGGGAAAATGGTAAATGATAACTATTTTATGACAATAGGAAGAATTGTTTTACAGCTCTGAGGGGAAATACAAGGAAATGTGAAAGGAATCTTTTTGCCTATAGAAACTTGAAGTTTTGCATAGTGCTTGCTAGCCACATTAGCAAATAAGACAGGAAAAGGCATAATATGGCAAGGCTGTGATGTCTTGCTCTTTTTTAGCGGCAGCAGTGGATTGAGCATAATGAGTAAGCAGATCTCTTGCAACTGTATTTTCTGTTATTTTTTTAAAATGAGGCTGTTTTATTTCTACTGTAGATAATTCAACAGCTATAGCTTTTTAATACAAAGGAAACATTTCTGTAAAGCTTTTTTTTTTTTTTTTTTTTTTTTGTAAGTTACTACTTTTTCTCTTGAGCTTTTCATGGTCTGTTATTTAGATATAGGCCATCTCCTTTCTTAGAAAGTTTGAGTTTTAGTACTCCTCAGCAGCAGTACTGCAAGACAGTACCAAATGTTCATTTACCTTAGACAGCAATGATAATTAGTGTTGGTGGGTAGAATGAACACAGCGTACTACAGAATTTTTACGAAGTTGAAATTGCATTCTATATTAAATATGTTGTGTTTCTGTATGTATATATCTCCTTAGAAGGAAAATGAAATTCTTCAGGGCATCACAGGTAAAAATAATTTCTCTGATACAGCCAGAAGATATGTTTGTTTGTGACATGAACGAGCAGGACATCAGTGGTCCCCCAGCACACAAGAAACTAAAGAAAAGCCAGTGCACACCTCTTTTTATGAACGCCTACACTATGAGAGGTATGTGGCAAATCTTTTTGCCTTACTGTTGACTGAAACACCGTATGTACATTGTCAACAAAATTAAAATTCAGTGCCAGATTCTTTAAACATAAAAGTCACAGTGAAAAAGACACGAGCCTGTGAAATAAATAAATTTGTACAGGCACACATACAATAGAATGTAATCCATAGTAACATCTGTAAGCCACTTCTACAGCTTCCTACATAGCTGCACCTGAGATCATCTTTTCGGCACTGATTTTTATCCCAGTCTATTAATAATTTGTTGGAGGGAATGGGAAGTCTTTGACATGCCTTGGCTATTGTCAAAGGTTCTAAATTATTAAGTGAACAAAATATGAATCTTTTCTTTAGTGCCAGTTTCCAGTTGAGCATCCTTTTCCTTTTCTGGTGTCAGAGATGTTAAAGAAGGCTCATTTCATGCAATTCCTTGATATGTTTAGGTAGCAACACGGCTTGCAGTCCCACTTTGGGAAAAGCTGTTGGAGGTACTTGAGCTGCAAATGATCTGTACACCTGCACTGAGTGGAATGTCTGCAGATTGACAGCAATAGAGATATTTTTCTATTGTGGAAGATTTACATGTGTTACTTTTAAAAGGATTTAAGGAGGCTCATCTAGTCTTCCTGCATAAGAAACTTCTCTACGTACCTGAGGAAAATTCATATTTTTGGCAACACTGCAGCCACGTTCGTAGAGTTAATTACAATTATTTAATATCTTTCCATCATGGGACAAGCAGATAATTTTTTTTGCTTGTTTTTTTTTCAGAGAATCAATGGATAATTGAGAAATACTGCTTGCATAAAGTAGGAGTATTTAACTGTTACAAATAAGTTCGGGAAGTTTTCAGAATCACGAATTTCTGATAAAATTATTAGAGTGTTTTAGTTTTTATAGCAATTTAAAAACAAAAACAAACAAAAAAAACTATACAGTGTTTCTCCTTGCTTTTGTGCAAATGGTTTTTCTCCTGAAATTTGTCACTAAGTAAAAGTTGACACTGCTGTCCTAAAATAATCTATAATTACCCTTTATAGATGAGCAATTATTTCCTACCTTTATTTAGGCTGCTGTGCATTTTTTCTTCTGATACAGTAGATCACCACTTGCTACAATGCCTAGCCAAAGAAAATGAATCAAATACAGTAATGTTTTTTTTTTCTTAATAAATGCCTTTCACATATATATGTATATATTTTCTCTTTGTAGGAGCAGGTGCAGTGATACATACTCATTCCAAGGCTGCTGTTATGGCTACCCTTCTTTACCCAGGGAGTGAGTTCACTATTACCCATCAGGAGATGATAAAAGGAATCCAGAAGTGTTCTTCAGGAGGCTATTACCGGTACATTTTTAAGAGCAGAGATGTGCTATTTGATTGCTTGTTTGCAGCAAAACAGATGATAAGTAATTTGAGTTATGTGTGTTCAAGTGTATAATATAAAGTATTATAAATGAGTAGTAACAAGACCTCTGGAATAAATCAATCATTGTCTTCTCCTACAAAGGTCTCAAGCCTATAGAAGAGATCTGAGATAAAATCTTGCCAAGTCAAAGTTACTGCGGTCCACTGAGCTGTAGAAACAAACTAAATAAAGAGCCAGGTCTTGACAAATATCTCAAGAACAGAGTTGTTAACACATCTATACAATGTTAAACTTAAACTGTATCCAGCCAACATTAGCCTGAATTGATAAAGTGCAACTGTGTTTGGGTGGACTTCACATATCATTGCTTGCGCTAGTTTACAGCAAGTTAAGAGAGTTGAGGATTTCAGATTTTACTTGACGGACTTTTCTGAAAGAAAAATCAGAATAAACATCTCATTAAAGATAATGTTATTACTTTCCGAGGATGAGCTCTGAGGTAAGTGCTGAGTTATTCCAAATTATGTGTGATGGCTTGTTTTGAGGACTCCACCCACAGTGTTGAATTGAGACCAGCAAACATCTTTTATATAATATGTGACAATTAGATGAAAAATTGAAATGCTAAATTCTTTCCACTTTTTGATGTAAATTTTTGTAAATAACAATTGCCCTTTGGCAAGGGAGCAAACAATGTGTTTGGCATGTGATTTTATGCCTGATGCCTGGACATATTTTATTTGGAGTTTTGGTAGACTTGCCAGCTTTACCTTCTTGTTAGCATTAGCATTTGTGTTTTTCATGTGGCATAGCTTCCTAGTAAAAACATCCCTTATACTGGAACTGTCTGACACTGGTTTGGGGAAAAAAGCGACACCAACAGTTTCCTTTTTTTGGATTTGCACTGTGAATTTCCAAAATTCCTGTATGTTAGTCAGGAAACACTGTATTTATTGCATTCCGTATCTACAAATTGTCCTGTGTCATCCTGCTGTCATATCAGAAAAAAAAAAAAAAAAAAGAAAATTAAAAAATCAAAGCTCCAGATTACATGTTTGCTAAGTACATATGCATCCATCCAAGATTCCATTGCCTTGTCTCACACCAGACTGCACACTGAATTCAAAAGAAATTCTGGAAGCAATCTGTTATGGGTAGGATAATCAGAAGTATTTCCTGGCCTAAATATGATCCCTGAATAATTTTACCTTTGGCTTCTGTAGAATTAAATCTGTAGTAAACAGCTTTCAAAATCTCAGACTGTCTCAAAGTATTTTATATGAACTTTTGTCTCAATGCAGGCTCCTTATGTTTCAGTAAAATATTTTTTTATCTCTACAGTTTAACTCCTTCAGAGTCTTCTGTGGGTTTTATTATTATAGCTAACGATTCTTACAAAAAAAGGTTATGATTAGGAATCAATTTGTGATGTTTATACTTGCTTCCAAACTAATGTCTGAGCACAGAGTAGAAACTAGGAAACCAATCCCTTAGTTGTAATGTCCTAACTGGTAGCACTCACTCCAAATCTAAATTTAATGACTAGTATATATGAGAGACAAGTAAAAAGATGAAGTAAACCTACAAACACTGAATTTTCTTTCCTCACTAATTTATACACTTCTTTGGGAAAAGCATCAGCATTGAAAACTGTAAGACATGAGACCTCTACATTTTGTAAATATTTAATAAGAGGTACAGGCTATATTAATTCTACCATTGCTTCCCCTCTGTGTTTTTTATAAGTTCTGCTAGCATCCACTCTTGAAATATCAACGAGATCTCAATGATAAATCCGAATGTGAACTGGGGACTTATTAAAAACTATTTAAACAAGTTTCTGCCAGTGTTAATTAAGGTTCAAACAATGCCAAATATCCCAATCTCCTTCACAAGAAACTCTTAGGCAAGTTCCACTGAGGAACATGCATCATCTTGTCTTTGGAACTGGGGTTCTCAGGCTTTCTTAAGATCACATGTAGCCCACCAACCACTCTATCAGAGAAGAATTTATTTTTCATGTGTTGACACTTACTTTCTATTTATATGCCTTAGAAGGACAATCTTTTTTTCCAGGGGCTTTTTGGACTACCTAAATTCAATTTTTTTCTGCGCTCCAGCAAACAGTTTTGTTTCCTTCTTTGTGATATGATTCTTTTGAATAATTTAATCTGAGATCAAGCTTGTACGCGATGCCAATACAGGATGAAGAAAGTCTGAAAAAGTTGCAAAAGGACCTAACTACAAAGTGATGATACGTGAACAAACAACTATATCTAATACATTAAAGTGTTATTTTCTTTTTGTGCCTCAAGTATGGTTCAGATACTGCCAGCAGGTCATGAAAGTGGGATACATTCCTCAATTCTTTTACTGCAGTGTGACTCACAAGAGAGGCTTAAAAATCTCTAGTGCTGAGAATCTGTTAATACCTTTATGCAAAGGAGAAGCTCTTTCTAATGGAAGAGTTGAGGTATAAGGTAGATCTCTTCCAAACATTTTGTTTCATGTTTAAGATATATTTAAATCTATTTTTCTCTTAGATATGATGACACACTGGTGGTTCCCATTATTGAGAATACACCGGAAGAGAAGGATCTCAAAGAAAGAATGGCAAAAGCAATGGAAGAATACCCAGATTCCTGTGCTGTTTTGGTCAGACGTCATGGAGTTTATGTATGGGGAGAAACATGGGAAAAAGCCAAAACAATGTGAGTACAATTAAGGAACATGGTGTATTTTACCATTATACCTCAAAATTTGATTGATTGCTGTTTTGTTTATCTCCGGCCATTGTCAGTGATTCAGAATATTCATAAACCTTTTGGCCTCATTGAATTTATGGCTTCACTAGGTTCATCCATTATTTCACTGTTTGATTTTTCTTTCCAATCTATTCTGAATGATAGAATTCACAGCATTTTCTTTTCACATGGACAAGTATGAAACTTTAAGACATTCTCTGCTTGTATATGACACCTGCCAATACTGTTCATACAGTTTTCTCTAGTCCCTTTTTTTTGTGGTTGGGGAGGAGGTACAGGGGCATTGGAAATTACATTCTTCATTTACTACTGAAAGTGCAACACATCAGGATCATGTAGCTGAAATGCTGGGCACTAGGGTGTCCTTGATATTTCATACAGCTGCGATGGAAATAAATGATAACAGCTATCCAGTCAGACTGTCACATTGATGATGTACAGCTCAAGGAAGATAACTGTTATCACAAAAAGCAGTAAGACTTGAATGAATTGAACCTAACTTTACTCTTCACCTATTTTTCCTTTTAATTCTAGGTGTGAATGTTACGACTACCTATTTGATATTGCAGTGCAGATGAAGCAGCATGGGCTAGATCCTTCAAAACATCCAGCAGGAGAAAATGGGATCTTGTGAATGACAGCAGTATTCAGGTGTGAGTTTATCTGTAGATATTATCTGTTTGCAGGGAAAGACTATAGATAATGCCATCTGTTCCGTCTGCTTTCCCACTTGATTACCAGAACAGAAACTTCTCCCTGCTCTGTTACCATTGTAGTTGTGTCCACGCCCGAAATCATGCTTCCTTACCATCCAGTGCACTGAAAGGATATATATTAAGTATGTCCTGTGCCTATTTTAACACTTAGGTACAGCTCGGAGTGCAATTACCTTTCAAAACCAAGGTAGATCAAGCATTATCAGAATGAAAACAGTGAAAGAAAAGGACCTCATCCTAATATGCTAATTTTTACAGAGATGTCTGAACACATGCTTCTGTTCCTCAGCTTGCAGTATCAAGTTCTTATTTCAGTCTTTTCTCAGTGCTACTTATTTGGTGTAGTTTTCTGCTCTTGAGCAGAAATTACTTGTTGCAATTTGAATAAGCTGAATTAATTAGTATCATATTCATACCAAGTGATGCTAACTGTGAATTTCTTTTTTCTAATGCAGCAATGATCAATGTTTTCAAGGTTTTCATAACCAGTATTTTTAAGTAAAAGTATATATGTAATATGATCAGGCAGTATTTTATGTAATTGAAGGAGAAGGCACTCTGAAACAATTGACACATAAGCTTTTTACAGCACAGTAGGGCAAAACACAGTGGTAGCACAATATTTCAGAGTTTGGCATCCCTCTTCTTGTAAATCTAAGCAAGCTTAAAGATACTGCTACTAAGATTATAAAGGAGTCCTGGACCAAAGTAGTGGTCTGAACAGAAAGGACTAACCCATTGCACAGAGTTGACCCATCAGATAATTCTCTCTACCCACTGTGTTTGCATCAGAAGAGATGAAAAATGGGTGCTTAGGCAGTGTGAGCATTAAACAGCCACGTACTCAGGGCACTAGCTGTTATGCCCACGCCAGAGGAGGAAGCAGTGGGACAGAACGCTTACTGTCAAATGAGTCCTTGTGCGAACAGGTATTTGGAGTGCTGCCACTGCATGCAGGGACATCTGCCTACCACATCTGCACAGAGCTGCCCCATGGCCTCTGAGAAAATTTCTAAAATTGTTCTTTAGCAGAATTAATTTTCCTTTGCCCATTTCTTATGGCTAAATACCTAATTTTAGAGTATAGAATCATTAATGTTGGAAAAGGGTGCTAAGATCACCCAGTCCAACCTCTGACCTTTCTTCACCATGATCATTAAACCACACAAATCTTTGTATATATCTTGTTTTCCCTACACAGATTTCTTCTTATGTGATCATGGGAGTTCCAGTTTCCACCTCGCACTGTTGAAGCCAGAAGGGGGTGCTGTTGTATTCAGCTGAATTGACAGATGTTGGCAGCCAATTTTGACCAGCGTATCAAAGAAGAAAGAGTTAAAACAAAGAGATCCTGCACAATCTTTGCTGTTTATGAGTACTGGCAAAAGCTACTTCAGGAGGAATGAAAATTCACATTCAAATTGCTACAGAGAACTAATGTGACATATTGCTTGCGTGATTTAAAAATTAGTATTTTAACAGATTTGCATTTGCTGATCCTGCTCTACTGCTGCATCGTTTGACTTGTTATAGATCTGAATTTCTGAAAGATAAAGCAGTCCTTATACGTTGGAAGGATATGAGGACCTCCTTTTAATTAAAAGTTACATTTAAAATGATTGCTTAAACTACTGATTAATTTATGCTACATTAATTTCTGTGAAATTAAGCCTGTAGCATATGTATTTTTAAGTCATATTTTCATTGTTATTCTGTGTAGGAAAATCACATAATTTTGTAGCATGCATTTGGAAGTTGTTACTGAGATATTCCTCCAGGTCTTAGCTATTCTTTACCTCTTTAAATTCAGTCACTTTCAATGCAATTGTTTAAAACAGTTTTTTTATTCTATAAGCCAAACTCATTTCAATTTACTCAAGCAGCTCATTAAAGTTTAGCTTTATATGTTTATGTGTCTTAGTGTCTTTATTTTAAAACCTCATGGAATAGCCCCAGTGGCATCTGTCTAAGCCACAACTGACCAACTTTCTGTCTGAGTATTGAGACTCATCCTAAGGAAGAACACCAATTGACAACTTACATTGCCAGAAAGTAGAGGTCTTGTTTTCCCTCCTGTTTTCTGCTAGGGGCCATACATTCCCACCATTTTCCTTGCATCATCTTTGGCACTTGTTTGAGCTTCTGTGAAGTGAATTAACTCATTAACCTAAGAGAAACTACTGCAGGGGGTAAAAAGAAAATAATTATATTGTTTCCTAATCAGCCACTGTTAAAAAGTTAACTCAGAAGTGGGTTCAGAGTGCCAGAGCTGGGGCAAAAGAGGACATAACTAAAATCAGAAATGGAGAAGACTCTATTTGATGAGGATAACTAATCAGACTTACTCAGCTACTCGTGGAAAGTTATTTGGCTAAACCAAGAAGTCAGGAAGAAACTTGGATTTTTTACCCTATTCAGAGCATTGGCTTTCTTTAGTTGTGTACATCAGACCACTGATTTTAAGGCAACATACACTGGTGGTTCTTCTATTTACTGGTAATAGCATTATGCTAAATTCATGCAAAAAATATCCTGTTTTGTCTTGGAGGATATTTTAGTGCCCATCTAACAGTCTAATGCTGGGCTCCAGCAAAACTCATTTTCAGTAAGGCATCATGTTATAAGACAAGTGCTTGCTGATGAGAGCCGACCCATGCTGGGCAACAGCTGATTCTAAACAGTAAGATGTGGTTACTTGTGCACTGGTGTAGTCAACAGAGCTGTTGCTGCTATGCTGCCAGTTTGTCATCAACAACATGTCTTGTGTTTCCACATCTTTGTGGCAACTGCAGCCTATCTTTCTATGCGGGGCACAAGAGAGCACATTCAGCATCTGCTGCTACCAGACAAAGAGCAGCTATCTTTGAAGAAGAGATCAAGACCCCAAGTGGTGAAGAGCTACCCGTTGACTGGAATGAGATACTGTAGGGAACAGTTTGCCACAGGTAGCTCGCCAACTACTTACCTACCAGCAAAACTTATCCTCACCTTGCTGGGAGGCTTCAGGTTTTCTCAACAGGAAATCCCAAATCTTTGTGCTCAAATTTGCATGGTAAGTCAGTTACTGACTTAAGAACTTTTAATAGGAATTTAGGTATAGCTTAGATAGCCTCCCCTCTACCCCCTGCCTGATGATTGAGCTGTGAGACTAATCTTTGCCACTATATTCTTACATCAAAGAATTAACCAGGCTTCATTTTTTTCTGGGTGTCCTCACATGTTAGGACCCAGAATAGCACTGCCTGTTTTGTGTTTTATGCTATTTAGTTTATCTTCTGAATTCACTTTCCAAATGCTTTTTCTCCCCAACTCTTAAAATTTACAACAAGCAGTGGAGTTATGCTGACAGACCTGCAGATTTTGTTATGAAAAGTATTTTTCAGCAGTTACATATGTTTGCACTAACCTAGTGGAACTGGAGGTGTACCCGCAGTGAGTGACCTTGAAATCCCTGGGGGAGGATGACTGTAATTTTGAAATGCTGGTTAGCACTGAGTTACTGAAGTTGTTGATTAGTTTTATTGATACATATTTCACAGTTAGCAATTTTCATTATTAGATACATTTGTCAGTGGTAAATACTGTGCTTGCAGTGACTAATTACACATTCTGTGATTGTATGTAGATTACAGCAAGAAACTGGGTAGAAAACCTGGGTGTTTTTTATTGAGACCTATTGGCATGACAATCCACCTGGTGAAGCCTGTTTGCTGTCTATTGACTGGGACCTTTGATTCCTTCTTTAAACTGAGGTTTCTGCAAAAAGTGCATTCCTGCAGTATTCTTGAAGGTGTCCTAATACAGCACAACAATATCATTCCATAATACTGATGCTTTGTAAGGATAAAGATTGCTTTAGTTCTGCTCTGCATGTTTAATAATGACAAACTACAATGGAACAGTCAAGGAGAGCTTTTTTTTTTTTTTTTTTTTTTTTTTTTTGGCCAAATACATTCCTCTGGGATCATATATGTTAATTACAAATATTCACTTGCTCGTCTGAATACAATTTGTAATACTATAACCTTTGTAAAATTTGTCCAAAAAAACACACATTTTCTGTAAGTTATGTTCTTTTATAGATGATTCTGAGATATTCAAAATCCCATTCACTCAGTGAAATAGAAATGAGCTAAATACACTCTTCCCATGCCTGTGTGTGAACCCTTTAACAAAGAAATTGGTAATTTGACGTTGGTGCTTCACAAGCCTGTGAAACGATTACTATTCCCCAAAGTGTTCAGAAAGCTCTTACTGTCCATTTCCAATTACGCCAAAGAAAAATACTAACACTTCCTAAGTCATTTATAGCTTCCAATTCACATCATTTTGAAGTCTAGATCATTTTCTGATGTGAGCTGTAGATTACTAGCCAGTTAGATATTTACGTGTTTACAACAAATTGTTAATCACCATCAGAGCTGATTATCTGGCTTCAATATCACCAGAGAAGATTATGTAAAATTTCATAAATCCCACTTCAAGAGGATCATCAAAAACAGTAATTAAGTTCCAGTATTTCCCAATAAAATAATTTCCCATCTAACATTGTACTTGCTTTCCAAGAAGGAAATGGAGTTGTGGAATGCAGCACCTAGTAATATCAAGTGATAAAGCTATAACTTACATTGACAAAACTGCCAGTCCTTTACAGTGCCATAACACCTCAACAACGCCATCCTACTTCCTGTAACTCTGAAATCATCATTTAAATATTAACAACTGGATATCCTGCTGATTAGTAAAACAATAAAAGGGATTGATATCCTTCCTCTAAATTCCCTGTTGCTATTTACCAAATACATATATAACAATTTTTTTGCAATCCAACCATCCACCTACCACCAGTGAAGACAACAAGAAAGTGGCAATTAAACTTGGAGCAGTTTATATATTTTTCTGTTCTTTGATATAGAAATGATCTATATATAATTTGATATCAACACTTGCTAGTTTCAAAATTCTAAAAAAAAAAAATAGGAAAAAAAAAAAAAAAAAAACCCAAATACCAAAACCCTCTGAGAGAGTTGTCAGTACAGTCTCAGTACTGAAGGGAATTATTGGTCATATGCTTCACACATTCACATGTGAGTTAAAGAAATCTGGAGAACGCTTCCTCTTTGAAGCTGATTTGGAACTCCCTTTTCCTATAAGGGGAGGTGGTTTTATTTTCTTTTTCTAAACATAAGGTGAAATACAACTGTGACCTACAGACCCATGCAGTGCACAAGTACTGAGTCATGGTACGCTTTTATAACAGCGGTGCGTATGGCTGAGCTTTCACAGAAGTCAGAACGTCTCCCTGCTTGGTTTTGTTTTACATCGACACTGCCTCGGTGATTGGTGATTCCTTAAGCCTAATGTTGCACCAGAAGTGTGCTATGTGATGTTTTTTGAAAGAGCAAGCTTCTGAGTCCTTGTGTCCTAAAAATAATAATACTAAAAAAAAAAAAAGGAAGGAAGAAAAAGACTTTCTGATACTTATCCTGTCGGCACACAAGAGTTTACATTAGATGATAAATAAAATCATACGGTTTTCAGCTGATATCATTAGCACAGGGACCTGTTTCTGCTAAATTTGAATGCCAGTGGCTCAGCACATTGGCTGCGTCACTGAAAAATTATTCTGGAGGTGAAACTCCCAGTGAAACCATGACAGCTGGCTGGTTTTTAGGATTTTATTCTACTAATATTTTGAATCGAGTTCCTTCTTAAATTCTTGGACTTTTATCTGTCTTCAGACCTTCTCATGTCTATTGGCTTTTACTAGAGCTCAGAAAAAACAATAGTGACAGGCTACTCTGCATTACTAAGAATGGAAACATGTTTAACTAGATGATATTTAATGGAAAATCACAGAAATTATATTGCCTGAACAGCATCTGCAAACACCCACTCACTCTACACTTACGTATGTGTGTTGTTTTGTTTTGTTTTACTCTAAGATACTGTGCTACTGTACTAGCAAGTTTCTCCCATCTTGACAGATAAAATTACAGAGTTTAATCTCCAGAAACTAGCTCAACAAGAATTTATTTAAATAGCTGGGCATAAATTCTCGCTCCTAAATGAGCCTCAGATTAGCTCCAATTTCTCTAATGGTAATTTCTGATAATTACAAACAGAATACACTGGATATAGAAGAAAGAAGAGGTCTTATATTTAAAGCAAAGGGCTGGAAGTCTAGATTCTGTGGCTGATTCAAGTGTTACCTTAAGGTCATGCCTTGAACAGTTCACTTTGATGGGAGTTTCAAAAGAGTGTGAATGAATCAGATACTACCCTAAATCCCACTGCAGAGCTAGGTGCGAAATTTCATCATGCTCCCCTGGAACTCCCAGGACTTCACTGTTTTTGCTTCTGATCAGGGGATAAAACTTGCATGTTCTGTATAGACAGCAGATGCCTAAAGAGTATTTCTTTCATAAAAAGGAAGAATCTCTATCACTGGGAACATTTTAAGAGAAAGCTTGCCTCAAATAACTTAACCTCATGTAGATTTACAAAAACAAGAAGGCCAGAACTGATCTTTGCTGCTTACTCAGATATACTGTGACTAATTCCTCCCCTCCTGAAAGATACCAGCCATTTGCTTTTCCAGATCTCATTCCCACCCCTTAATCCTTATTCTCCAGAGAACACAGATTATCCTCATTGCCCCCATTTTGGCACATTTCCTGGAAACAACACTGCTGCAATACATTCAAGTACATGTATATGCACAAACAATGATGGCAAACTACTTTGACCTCAGCTGCTTGCTGCGTACTAAAAGTACATGCCTTCAATTTTAATCCTGCTTTTCTGACAGATTTTTCTCCCTCACTTCTCTTTCTGTACCCTCTTTGAAACGGAATGTAAGCTTAATACTATTTGCATTCTGGTTGAACTTTCAAACCCAGGAATATTTCAGTGCCAAGCAGAGAACAGCTCAGCTCTGCCCTGGTTCATCTGCCACATCTCTGACACAGAATAGCTTAGGTTGGAGGGACCTTAAAGATTGTCTGTTTCCAAACCCCCTGCCCAAGAATGTTCTGTTGTTTGCATGGTTACAGGATGTTGGTACTGAAAGAGTTAACGTGCCTTTTGTACCTCAGACACAGTAGGATTTTGCAAGCAAATGTCTCCTGGTTGCAAGAGCATACGAGCAAGTAGGAGACTAATTTCCTGTTAAGGAGTCGCTACATTAAAAGGATATTTGCATAATCATAGACTAAGATAATGTAGGGAAAACCCCAGAGATCACTCTGATGCCAGGATTAAGCCAAGCCCAACATGTAATTTATTTGAATGCATGAAAACTGCTTCTTATCTTCCGCTTCTATCTTAAGTCCCCAAGCACTTTAGTTGGCAGCAGCAGGCTCTCACTCCTCCTGGCTAATTCATTATCCCCAACAACTTTTAAAAGGGTTATTTTAAGTTTAACTTAACAGTCTCTGCAACTTAATTCATACAATAAAAAAATTACTCTTTTTATGACCTGTGTCACACGTTCAAAATCAGGCTACCGCATCTTCTTGGGTCATCATTTCATTTAATGCCCTCGCCTTCAGGTTATGGCAACTTCTGAAATATCACACACATAACAAAAATAAAGGTCCAGACTACACCTATGAAAAACATAGCCAAAAACAATGAGATTTCATAATGCAGGCTTTTTTTTTTCAGCTTGTATATAAATAAAGGAGTGTCCACGTAGGAGTTTAACAGAATGCCCTAAAGAGCAAGTACATTAGCAATTAAAAATCAAGGAACTTAAATGTTTCTGAACAGATTAATACTTCTCCAGGGCTGGTTGTTCCATTTTACATCCAGTTGTATGCTTTATTTTTCTATTTAAAGAATCTCGATAGCAAAGATTTTCTCGTACTTTTTACTTCATAATTCCCCTGCGTAATTTTGCTTAGAGGCTCTCAAATTACTGTAGAGAGGCCTGAAAGACTATATATTTTTTTAATTTATTTTTATTTTTTACCCAAGTTGGATGGTAAAGTTATATGAATCCTAAAGATCAGTTGCCAGGAAAAAAAAAAACAAGAAACAGAAACAGGAAAATTAAAGGAAAAAATAAGAGACAAGAAGGGCCATTGCTGCGCCTGCCTGCCAGGGCTAAAATGAAAGGGGATACAGAGAAATGTGAGGAGGAAGAAGTCAGCTGTTGTTTCTGAAAAGCAACAAGGGGAGCAGCTCCATGGCATTTCAGTGCTTCAAGCCTGGAGCCACAGCATAAGAGGGGAATCTTTCAAACAAAGTGAGGGAAAGACAACCATTATGATAACAAATGATTTAGTTAATTGTAGTAAAGACAAGAAGAGAATATAATTACGGCCTCAGACACCTAAATAAGAAAGCATTTAGTAGCAATAGGAGCAACATTAGCAGAAGAGAATCATTATACGAACAGGAGGATCTCCACTGTTCATTGCAAACGCAGCACTAATAAAATGCCTTTCCTGTAGTAGGAGAGAGCACTATGTTTTACCACACTTTAGCAATGATTACAGCAGTAAAATCCCAGTAGCCTGAAGGTAGTCCAATAATACTAATCCATAAAGTTCACACATTAAGATTTGAAATTTCTCATGCTCAATAAGTAGGACTGCTACATATGAAAGAAAATGTGGACATCTTAAGTAGTTAACACAATACACGTTTCTTGCAGATTTTGGAAGTGCTAAAAAAACACCTATCGAATAACGAAGATAACAAACGAAGCCTAATTAGGACAGAATAACAGTCAGTCAACTGAACTATAGTGGATAACTTTGCTAATCCTAAAACTCACACTGCACAAAATCAGTTCCAAATAAAACAAAAAAACAATGCATTGCAATCTGTTCCTTCGGCGAGACAAGGATGGGAGAGTCATCCAAGCTACCTTTAGTTTTAATGTCTCTTCATAATAGACAGTCTACGTTTAACTCAAACTTGATAAAGGTTCCCAGGCTTCAACACAGAGACCAAAACTGTGGCATTATGTCATGTAACAGCATTACACAAGTCTTGATCCCTAATCATGTTTTGTTTTGTGCAGAAATCTGTGCAGAAATCTATATGAAGAAATTTATCTGAACACTTAATCTCTGGGGGAAAAACAAAAGTGTCCAAACTACCTTGCTGCCTTACTCTATCATTAGCAATAGGCCATTCCCAGCCTCAGTTACAGAAATCCTCCAGCTTTGGACATCTCCGCCATGTTCCTATCTACTTCACTGGTCCTTACACTTCTCTGATTTTTAACTCATGCCAATTTCAGATTTCCCAACATAACAGGGTGTAGTTTTACAAAGATTTATCCAAAGAAGAAGTGTACATACACGAGAACTGTGTTAAGCTAAAAGAGGGAATACATAATCTTCATATATAGTTAAAGGATTTCTCCTAGGCTACAAGAAATGAAAATAGAATTCCTGAAAAATGACAGACAAAAAAAAGGAGGAGAAAGTTAAAACTCTGTGGAATGGGGCATTAAAAATCCAGGAATTCAAAGTAACACAGCATAGACTGTAACAAAATTAACCTTGTGCATGAAAAAATGGGATAAAGCTCATGTTACAGAATATTGGGCATAAATCACTCAGGAAAAGCGTTATGAAGTTGACAGAGTTAAACAGAAAAGTGACCAGACAGCCTTGTATTGCAGATGCCAGCAAGGTCAAAAGATTCCCCATTACAGGATTAAGTTTATCACACGATGAGATGTAAGACGCAGACGCAAATTTAACATGCTTGCAAGCCAACAGAGAGATCAAGAACTTTAACCTCTATCCCACAAACATGAGCTTTGTTGCATCTGCAATTATCTTCTGCTTTAAAAAAAAAAATCATAACACTGTTCCTTTTCACATTCAGTTAAAATCCTTAAGCTGCTACTTTGAATTACAGTTGACTAAGACAGATTTGATTTCTTCCCTAGGAAATCACATAAAGATTTCCTGGGGGGTTTTTTGTTCATTTTTTGAAACATTTTCCATGCTCCCAGTATTGCCAATGGAAATTACAGATCTCAGATTCTGTAAATACAAGAAATAGGTTTTCAAAGAAACAAATGAAAGAAAGGCAGCTTAAGTACAGGAGGAGTCTTTGAAATGCTGTTAGCTGGGAGAGTTTAAAGTCAGAATAATCTCATGAGTTGTATTTTCAACTTGTCAGCTGTGCACTGAAATTGTGCTTTTTAGTACTGTTAATCTCTACAGAGGAAATTCCCACTGTATCATGTTCTTTATGGTAGGTAAAAGGACTAGGATGCCATAGGATGCTAAGATCATGCCAGGAAAGGATTTCTCAGGGACAGAAAATGATGCAAGTGGCTGACACCTTTCTTACAAAATTCTTGCAAGCTCTCTATGGGCTGAGCTAGAGATAGTAGTTTTCAGAGTGGTTCTCAGAGTCTGTAGACATCCTTGTGAATTAGATTCCATATGCAGCCATCTCTTGGGACTATCTAAAATATCCCTTTTGGTCATTTCTGTTCTAAATGAGCACAACAGCAGCACAGAAAGCACGCTATCCTCCTGAAACTATGCCCTCTATGCTTGAGGTCTTAGAGAATAAGAATGGGATTTCCCTCTATTGGCCAAAGTCATTTCTTGCTCAGAGAAGCATTGGATCTTTGACTCATCTCTGATCAACTTTAAGCTCCATGGAGGCCTTGTTTCCTACTATTTATTTCAAGCACTTATGTCCCATCCAAAAACAAGCAAATAAACAAACTAATGAGGGTTGGCTTGAATGGACTTCTCCATGAAGAATTTTTTTTATTCAAACGTATAAAAAGATAAAAGTTTTTTAAATACAAGCTGAGTGTGTGAAGTAGAATAAACAGCTAACAGCAAACAATAGTGTCTTTAATCTTAAACCATATCTGAGTGTTAAGTGACAAAACACAGCAAAGAAGATCCTCTCAGTTGAGAAATCTCAGCCTAGAATCCACTCCTGAAGAAAGAAGTTTAAGCCTTTGAAAAATGTAACCAGAGATCACTAGCTTATTTCTGAGAAGTCCCTGCTCTTTCAGATGGCACCCAGGCAGTCAGTGGTCTCATTTAGGATGATGAAAACCTGGTGGCAGGTACCTTTCTGGAATGAAGAAACTCAACCAAGTTTCTCCCACCTTCATGAAGAAAGCTGGAATTTCTACTATTCTGAATTTGCAGGGTGTATACATCTTTCTGAAGACACCCAGAAACTATTCACTGGCTCATAAAGAAATAACAATAGGCACTGATGAATTCTCAGGGAACCAAGAGATTTCTTAAATGGAGAGAATCTTGAATTCTAGTCTGTATTCGTCCAACAGAAGGAAGAGCTTAAGTGAGACAGAGTAGATTTTGAATTAGTGTTACTTGTGTAAAAGTGGGATATAAAATTACTTTTCAGTGTCACTTGTGGGAAATATTTTATTCAGAGCCCGATTCAGATGTCCTCACACCTTGCAAAGATGCGCCACGTCTCCATACAGGATTATTTTGGATGTAGGTGTTTGGTTGCCCAAGGTATTTGGTGACTACATGCAATTCTAGGAGAACATTAAGTGACAAAGGAAAAAAAAAAAAAAGGACAAGTTACCTATGAATTAGATAGTTCATGCAGGAAAAGAGCCTCAGAGGTTTGGATAGGCATTTTAGAACAAATATAAGGAAGCAATTATAGCTTCCAGGCCTCCCTTTTAGGAAAGAAAAAAAAAACCTACACGCAAAAAAACCTCTTGCTTTCTGTGATTCTTTTCATCTTCTTTTGGTCCTGACATAGATGACAGACACCTTTTCTAATCATTCACCTTGGCAAATTTTTCATTTTTCAAATTAGTAACCTTTAATAAACACTCCCCTGTAATTTGCATTGATAATCCTTTTCCCTAGAAGAGTGGGTGTAGCTGCAGGAACATGTCCAAAGGTTGCTCTCCAACCTCTTACTATTGAAAAAAGCACCATGCCACTAGCTACTATGACTCAATAATAGATTGAAATCTCTTGTTATGTTTTAATATGGGATAACAACTCCCTTAGAATTTCCATTAATAACGAAGCACCTCTATGAAATACAGACAGAACAACAGCTGCAGTGAACTTCTAGTAGATAATGCTTCTGCAAGACCTCAGCATTACGTTAGCTCTCAAGACACTGCATCCCAGACTTCCAGACACAGTTCCTGGTATTCACCCAGAAAAAACTCTAACAGGAGTAGTTCAAATGCTGATATGCACACAGTTGACTAACTGCAATTTGGAGACAATGTAGTAACACAGACATGTTGCGACTTCGTGAATATGGTAGTGTTAATGCCTTAAACTGCACAGTGCTCTGACTTGAGCAGGGAAAATAAAAGCTAATATGATAGTGAGTCATATTGGGAAGTTAGCTGTACCCATGTAAGAGTGTCACTGTAACAAGTGGAATCTTCTAGTCTCAAGAAGTGATGCAGCACTGACAAGATTCTTAGAGTAGGAAAATCCAATTCAGGCCATGAATAAACAACCCTTCATCCGTGCCTCACCTTACTTTGATACTGATTTTTAGGAAGATAAGGTGCCACATCCACCTTCTATATAATGTTAGATCCTAGCCTGAGCCTCTAATTCTTTCCATCCACATTTAAGAAAAGATGCTAAAATCTTGTGGGAGAAGAATCTTTTATTGATTCTAAGCTGCTTTGAAAACAATACAGGACCAAAAGTGATCTTTGCTTTAACTTTAAGAAGGTTGTAGTTTTGGGTTTTTTTTTTTTTTTTTTTTCCCAATCAACCAAATACTCAAACTCACATTAAAAACTTAAAAACTTGAATCTAATTGTTAGATGCTTTATTTAACTTCCACTCAAATTAACACAAGTGGATTCCATCTTGCTCTCAGAACTTGAAGTTTGGAGAGTTAGAGGTGCTAATAACTCAAAATGACAGGACAGGGGTCCTTCTGCTCTGGGAATGAGATAGTGCTAAGCACATGTTTTACCATGTAATTCGAATAACCTTCCCTCACCCAAATCGTTTTCCACAGCAAAGAAGAACAAAAACAAGGGTTATTTGATCTTCATTTATACATGTCAATCAAATACTTCTTTTCTTCCTCCTCCTCCCCCAGCTGCACATCTTTCCCCACTGCCCTCCAGCAGAATGTGGGTGGAATTCAATGAAGGCACATATTCTATTTTTTCCCCCCACTTATTTTTGAAGAAACTATGATAACTGCTGTCAGTAATGTTTATGGAGGTAGTAGGAGTAGCTTTTTCTTGCTTGGGATTTTACATACAAGCACCTTTCCAAAGAGTCTTTGTGTTTGCACACCAGTCAATTGCATGATTACTGGAAAACAGCAAGCACTGAAAGTGCTATCTCAAGTTAAACAAGCAAGTTACTACCATTGCTGATAGAGTCCCTGTGTAGTTGCCACCAAACAATTTTCTTTTATTTTTCCACAGGACTATGCAATTAACTTGTATGCCCAGTGTTATTTCAGGATGGGTGTACTGTTCAACTTACTTGAGTTATGCAATACAGGTATTTTGATGTTGATGAAATGTCTCATAACCCAAGATCACTGCTACTGATTCAGGAGGAAATATACCCAGTCTGCAAAGTGGCCAAGGGTTAGTACATACAGAGAATAAACTCTGGTAAAGTACAAAAGAAAATAGAAAAGAAAAAGCACACAGAGAAAAAGGAGATGGTAAAGAAAAAAAATAAGAAAAAAAGATGAATGATAGCCCTATATGAGCAGGACTCATGAGAAATTGTCTCAAGCCTGAAAGCATCTAGCTTGCTTACATGACTAGCTACAGCCATGTTTTCCTTATCTGTGAAATGAGGATAAAATTCCTTTCTGCTGTGCTTTGTAGATTGTGACTAACATTATAAGACCTCATGTTCAACTGAGACGGCTAAAGAGTAGTTAATAAATAAATATAATACTAGAGAAAAGGGAAGAAAGTATGCAGATTATAAAAGAAAAAAAGGGAATGAAAAAGGAAAAAGCAGACTTATTGAAAAGACAAATAGGATGAAGATTCAAAAATACCTAGAGGACAAAAAGATATCCATAGAAAATAAAAGTTATAAAGAAATATGGCACAAAGGACTTATAAGAAGAATATCTGAAGGGCAGAAAAACAGTAGAGGTTAGAAAAACATTTACTTTCTAAATATGGCTGATAATAGAAAAAACAGTGGCTGTGTCATAAAACAATGAGTGCCCTGTGGCAGGACAATAGTATTCTATCCATTTTTTCCATGCTGGAAGAACACGTTGCTTCTATGTGTAATTGCTTGCATTTCTCTTGTGGTATTGTCAAATGTCCTGTGCCCTCCAGAGCTGATGAGAGCTCTGCAACACAGAGCCCCAAGAACAGAATAGAATCAAAATCCTTACATAGAAGCAGTGTTAATAAAGAAAGTTGCCTTGAGGGCTATTAAGTTCAGCACTAATTAAAATGGCTGATTAGCTGCTTTGAAAAATGTGGTTCCCCTTTTCCATGGGATAGACACAGACAAGCCTTACAGCTCCTTTCTGTAAATGCTGTACAGCTAGCACATCATTCCTGATCCCCTGGAGTGAAAGCAATTCCTTTCCTTCCATTTCTCTCTCTACGGAAGCCATTCCAGTTGCCAGTGTAATGGAGTTCAGGCTTTTGTTGGTCTTCTCTCTGTCATCTATGAGAGGACATCAGCCAGCAGCTACTGAAGTGAGTGTCTTTGACTTTGATTCTTTAACTTTGAGTTGACGGTGACCCAACTGATTAATTCCTCTACATTAACTGGGAGCTTTGAGGCATTCTAAAAGGCCAGAATAAGTACAGGAAAACGGTACCACACTGTGAAGTCTTGAGGTAGGGAATGGCAGAGATTTCCAGCTCTAAGAAAAGAGAGGTGGAGGAGAGAAGGAATAGAAGAGAGGAGAAGCTGTGAGGAGCAATCTGCTGAAAGAAGTCTTCCATGCTCCTTCCTCAAAGTCCCTCAATCTTAGCTGGATTAGGTAGCGCTCAGTAGAAAGCAGGCAGCAACCCAAGCAAATCAGGTCCAGAAACAGCTGCAGTTTTTGCTTGTTTGTTATCAAATAAGAAGAAAAATAAAGAAACCCCTTGATAATTAGCTAACATTCTACCTTTTTCAGGATACTGCATGTTTTGTGAAAACGATACCAAGGTTTCCCAGAGTGACTTCTAGATTTACTTCCCCGTGTCTTATTTGACATGCCCAGTACCTCTTAATTCACATAAGTTCCTTGGTGCAACAGCTGTACATACGACACATGTAACATTACACATATGAGTTGGATCCAGGGAAATAACTCTAACAGCTTTCCTGAAGGCAGAAAGTCAGCTTCAGTAAGCAGAGTAAAAAAGGTTCAGCACAGATTGTTTTGTGTCATCCCCAAGAATGGATGATCAGTGAAGTCCAGCCCCTGAATTTTTATTTTATCAAGTCCTACAAGGAAATGAAGTCACCAGGCTAACTAATTTAGAAATACTGATACTTAGGTTGAGGAAGGTTGAAGATCTTGACAGCGTCTGAAAGGTTTTATTAAAACCTTTTACTGCAGGACTGTGCCAAAACATCTCTATCTTGCACATTTATATCAGACTTCTATAGTCAAGTTCCCTCCCTGCTTCAGGAAAGAAAAGTGACCCTTGAATACTGATGAGCTGAATGTCCTCAATTCGTGCAAACAATTAGTAGGAACAGTCATATGAACTGGGACACGCATGTACAGCATGCACAGGTTTTTCATACAGAGCAAGTATATAAACAAATTACTCCTTACTTGACCTAGTGAAGCACCACACCTACTCTGCACACAATTATATCTTTTATGTTCTGCATGAAAGAATATACTGCAAATGAATCTTAGTACAAAGTTTAAATAAAGAATTACCAAGTAATAATTAAACCAGCCTGTCATTTATTATGATTAGACACTAAAGTAAGATCTGTTTCTTTTAATGCTTCTCAAAGAATGTACTCATTTTAGAACACGTACAACCAGTTACAGAGAGGTCTCAAAAGACATACTGTTCTCCTCCGGGCTTAGTGATGCAAAGTGTATTCATTTTTATTACCGGAGTTGACCCAGTTATTGATATCACAGCCGAGGTGACACGCTATCAGTCTTGTCATAATGAGGTTATGACCCAGAACTTTCTCTTGTAACCTCTTCTGTAATGTTCAACTAAAGGTCTCTTCTGTTATGAAACCCTTCACAGCAGGACAAAATAAGTTGCTGTGTTTCAAACAGGAGGAACACCAGGCTGTGTACTGCTAAGCTGCATTAATCTGGGAAGCTTTCTGTGCACAGATGGCCAACCAGATGTAAGCATTAACCAAGAAATCAGACCTAATTGTGGCAAATTTGAGTGGTAGAGGCTCACACATGCACAGTTCCTCACATCTATTTGCAGTGCACCACATGAGAGGGCAGAACTTGTATGGTGTAGAAACTGCTGTGGGAGCTCAATGGCGTTTCCACTTCTTAGTTCCTTTAGTGCACCACAGATCACCTACCACTGAAGTCTTAACTTCAGATTTTTGGGTTACAGATAATGCTAATCCTACAAAGGTATTATTTACAATTTATATTATAGTTGCACCCAGAAACCTAAAAAGAAAGGGTATCGTTTAATTAGGAGTTTTGCAAACAATAATGAGTTGCTGCATCAGAGATCTAACACAGTTCTTATCGGCGAGCATAAAAGCGATGGATGGAACAGATAAACTGTGAGGTGGGAGTGGATTGGAAAGACTGAATAACTGTAAAGCAAACAGACTTCACTGCAGCTCACTACTTGCCTAACAGATGGGAGTGGTTCATGAGCATCATAGCAGAAAAAGGTTTTGAGGAGGGATTTAGAGAGGGATAAGACATCAGCTTTATGGATTTTGGCAAGAACTGGTTTTCACTGCTAGGTAATGTGGCAGAGAAAATATTTAAGACTTCTGTCTCACTGAAAGAAGAGCAGCTGCTTAAGTTGCACTAGGTGATCACTCCTCAATTTAATACATTAATTGCTATAGCATGCGGTGAGAGATGGTTTTGCTAATTGACTTTAGCCCATTTAGCATCCATGGTCTGAAAAACAGTTTTGATTTTCATCTCCTGTGAGTACATATAATTATATCTTCTCTTTGTTGTTTATCCTGAAGTTGATCATGCTCCAGTACGGCTGAAGTCCAGAAAGCATAGCTGTATGTTGAAATGAAAATTGCACAATAACCATCATCATAGAGACCTAAGGGGAAAGTTGTAAGATTTGTTATAATCTCATACAGCTTTATGAGATGTTTAAACCAGAAAATACAAAAATGTTTTCTGAATAAGGTATGATCATATTTCATATGAAGCTCAGATCTTTTCCACTGTGGATTCCACTTCACTTTCAGTGAAAACAAACAGCATCTTCATTAAATACAGCGATTTGGGAGCTGATAAGGTTGTTTTAATTATTAATTGTATTGACTCCCAATATATTTTGGGCTAAAACAAGCATTTAAAGCTAATTAAGAATATAATTAAGCCTTCCTGAAGTTGACAGGTACGACTTTATCAGCTCTGAATCCTTTCTTCCACTCCAAGTCCTGCTCCCACAGACCACTAGCTCTCCATGGTCCCTGGATGCTATTACAGACTTGACTGATCATCTATTAGCCCTGCACCCCTGGCAGGAGCCTCCCTCTCTCATCAGCCAGGAACTTTCACTCACTTAGTAGCCTTTAACCACGTAACAGAATCAAGGCCAGATCTGTTGCTCAGGTTCCTTTTACTGATGTAGCATGTTAAGTGAAAAAGCATGCTGCAGGTCAAGCTTTCAAGCAGCTGAGCCAAGAAGTTCATACACAATCTTCCTCCCACTACTTTATTTACATCCAGTCTGCTCCTTTAACACTTCACCATGCTCTTCCTACTGCTTAGCTTCTGTTGTCAATCTGCAACACATTTTTTTATTGATTAATGAATGACTAATGTTTATGACTTAACCATACATTACAGACCCATGCTACTTCCAATCATTGTCTTCACCATGTGTTCATGTCCTAAGAGTTTGAAGGCTGTCTTTGGCCATTTTCTTGCTTTCATGTCCCTAATAAGAGGCATGAACGCAGACCTTTGCTGGAATATAAATACCTTGCTAGTTCACCTCCTCCCTGCTCAGTCACCGTTTGAAGCACCCCATTATTTTGGTTGCACGCTTACAATAATTAAGTCTCCCATTTTTTCTAGGCCTCAATTATCTTGCTTTCACTGACACCTATAAAGTCTTATTTCAGGAAACAGGAAAATTAACCACAGTATTTATTTATTTACATCCACATAACATAAAACCTAGGTAGAGTTGTTAAAGCACCTGGCACTGGTTTAGAAACATAATTACAATATTATAGAATCAGTCAAAACACCAGCTGCTCTTTCTTTCCTATATCTCTTCTATCAGCTACATATCATTCACTAGTTTCTGAGAAGATTCAATAAAGATTATAACTTCCCATAAACCATATCTATTACACAATCGTATCTTTTCCTTGCTATTACAGCTTAGCATCGCTTGTACAATCTTTGGAAAGAAGCTATGGAGAATAAGTAAACAAATAACTTCTAAAAATTATTAATGTCTTATATCACAAAGCCCAGATTACTGCACCCATAGCACAGTTTGTCCACTTCTGATGCTCAGCAACTACCTTCATGAAGTTTTGAGAAATGCATTGAACAAGCCCACCTCTCCTGCTGAGATGGAAAACAAAGCAATTCATCACTCAAATACAATCTAAAATAATTCCTACCATATAAAATTTTCTGATAGGTAGCAAAGAATATTTTTAAAGGTCAGTGGAGAAGTGGAATGCATAATGAAATACTGATGAATTGGGATAAGACTGGTAGTTGATATAAGAACAAGTTAATCACTTAGTGCTGTAAATTATTACTGCTCTTACATTTAAATATTTGCGTACAGCAAAGAGAACCAAAGATAACTTTAAAAAAAAAAAAAAAAGGGCCTAGTCTTTTATGTATGTATATATGTCTGAAAAAGGGTGCGATGGCATTCTTGCAGGCAGTCTGTCCAGCATTGACTGCTGCCTGCCTATATTTCAGCTATGAGAATACTTCAATAAATAGCCTTAAAGTTTCACAAAAGACACCTTTAGGCCAGCCATGATATTCCTCTCGTTCCAATCTGGATTTGCATCAGATTTTTTTTTGTTTGTTTGTTTTGTTGTTGTTATTTCTTTGCTGCGAGTTCAAAAATTTGGAAAAGTTGAAACAAAATTTTGATTGTCAATTAACTACCAGAAATTCCCCATGAACACATACCCCATGTGTTCACTTCAGATGCTCTTCAGAAGCTGGGAGGCTGGAAGAGAGCTTCCAGATTAACATTACCAGTAACAGGACTGAAAATAGGAGAGATGCATCGCATCAACACCTAAACCAGAAAAATACAAGTGCAACCCAGAACCATTAGTAAATGGGTGCTACTATGAAGTTGAGTAGATTTAAAAGTTAGTAGTTTTCGATTTTTAAAAATGTGTTTTATGGTTGGTTTCATCCAATTACACATATTCTTTTTAACTAGTAACACTTGTTTCTGCAGAGAGATTACAAATAAGTACTAATTAATGAACCTTCCAAACTGGGCTAATGATCTGATGTATGAGCATAAGAGGTTGCAGCAATTTCTTACCATTTGGTAGTGGAAAATGTGTGCAAATACTTCTTGGCCAGGCTGGTAGAACTACAAAGCCTTGATGTAACAAGAGATTGGAGCACTCGGACTGAAAGTTTTGATTAACCATTTGGTCGACTGCTTGACTTGCTATCTAATTATGAAGTTTAACTACATCTCCACAAGATCTAGAAAGACTCTCCACACCTCATTGTTGTTTTTCTTTTGTTTGTTTGTTTTCTATTTTTTGTTGGTTTGTTTCTGTTTATATTTTTAAAGTCAGCTTAAAACTGATATGCATCTGACAACAAGCAGTTCACCACATAGCACCAAGGCTTTGCTGTATCAAAGGGCAAGAGATCATAAATGAGGCATTTGTCTAAAATGTAGCCAGATTTTCCAAAGAGCTCAAGGATAATTCTTTTCAAATGCTCACCATCTACCTCTATAGGTATATTTTCAGAAATGCTCAAAGCCATGCATGCTAAAAGTCTCCAAGAATGTTGCTGGTTGTTTTGGTTCTTAAACAGAAGCCAAGCTTTTTGAAAAGCCTGTCCCCTTTGAAATATTTCTGCTAAAGGATATTATAGTATAGATGTTATTATTTTGGGTTCTAGATGCATCTGTACATCTCTATAAAACAAGCATGGTGTAAAACAACATGGTGTTAAATGAAAAACAAACTCAGTCCCTTTGGAACACAGATCTTTCTTTTTGTTATTTCTTGAAATGGCTTCATAGACATCCTTTGTATGAAATAACTCATCCTTGTCATTTGGAAACATTATATCATAAGGTTTTGTCAAGTCATTTTTTCCCCCACTGCATCTATTTATAAAGCAGGCATTCTCTTTTTTCAGCTTTTCTTATATATGCCCTTCTTCCTAAACAAATGCCTGTTTTCTTCATTACAAATACTTTTGTAACTTTTACAAAACAGAATTACACCTGACATTATTTCCTAACATATTCATTCTGTAGATTTTTTGTTCTGTTTGATCTTTTCCGAGTGCTGCAACTCCATTTTACTAAACCCTTACTTGTGAACAAAATATAGGAGGAACAGAAAATTGTAGATATCAGCCGGAAAAAAAAGAAACAAGAAATCACCTGGAAGGAAAGTAGAGTGCAATTTAGTAAAAGAGTCAAGTGGAAGATGGCACTCTTGCACAGACCTACAAAATATATGAAAGCAGAATGGAAAACATCTAGAAAATAGTTTGGAATACACTGAGGTCAGGGATATATCTAAGCACAGGCTACACTTGAATAAAAAACATCTTGCTGTCATAACAAGAAGAAAGAAGTTGGCATCACCCTGGAGGTTTAAAGCAGAGCACGGCCTTCAGATACATGAAGTTTTTCTCATCAGGGTTGGTATGACTTCAGCTGGAACACTATGCCTATGACTGGGAACACCTCTTCTATAAGTATGGCAGCTAGAAGTGGGAGGCCAAGGATATGTCATTGAGATCATTTATGCTTCATGACATTCAGAAAAATCATCTCTTAATACTGCTGAAACAAAACTGTGGACAGGAAAGTAAAAGATAGAGACAGAAGAGAACTTGCCAATGTTATCTGACCAAGAGCAGAGGAAGCCTGTGCTGCCTTTCAAAGCTCACAAGACTTCAGGCTGCCCCTTTGGCCAGTTTGGTGTCTCCTTAAAAATGTACCTCAAATGTAAAACGCATCTCAGAAGACAACAAAGTATTAATTCAGGTTCTGACTAAATATAAAGGGAAGAAAAAAGAAATCAGTGTAAAAATATAGTATTGGACTAGACATCAAGGAAGACTGTGGAACATGAGTCCTTGAGGGTTTTGAAGGTGAAACAAAGGCCTGAGGAACACATTATGTTCAGGGTTTACCCTGCTCTGCAATGGAAGTCAGACCAGAGAGCTCCACAGGTCCATTCCCACACTAGTGGCACTGTGCTGATCCTGAGATCACTTTTTTTTTTTTTTTTTTTTTTTTAAATGTCAGCTGGTCCAGCAGTGACTTCTCCTCTCACCAGAGGACAAACACATTTGCAAGATGCTTCATCAATAAGCAGGTTGTCTGGAGGTAAGGGTTTCATGAGCATGTCTGCATGTAGTACATTTATGTAAGGGACATACGTGTGCTCACAGGACAGTGATCAGATGAGTTCAAACTTGCAGGCTCTTCAAGACCCAAATGTCCATCATCTAGATGGACTTCAGTGAAAGATTAACAAGAATACTTGTGTGCAGCTTGGCCCAGAACACCCAGGAAGGAGAAGAACTACTCAGAACTGCCTGCGGGAGTTTACAACTGGGAGCAATAGGGTAAAGTCAGGTAAGAAAAAACTGTTTGAACATCAGTAAAATTTCCTAACAGTGAATGTTATTAGGCTGGATAATCTCCCCTTAGGGAAGCAATAAAAACGACATCATTTGCATCTTTGCAAACGAGACCAGACAAAGCACTGGGAAATATACTGTGGGGAATAATCTTGTAAAAAGATTGCACTAATTTTTCCCATCTATTCTTTCTTCATAGGATTGCTTCATACGTGCAGTGTGCCATACTCCTTTTCCTGTTACTTTATTCCTTTTTCCTGTGGGTTGAATAATAAAAAAAAAAAACCCTGGAGCAATTGATACCTTTCTAACTAAAATACGACATACAAAGACAATTTGCCTTTTTATTTAAAAAAGGTATCTTTTTTTAGTTAAAATATAACCAGCAACAGATACAAGATCATATTCTGTAGGGTACTGACACACTCCAGCACAATAAGCAATTAGGTTTGCCCTAAATTAATTATTGTTTGACATGCTACTCATACATATATTCTGCGTAAGAGGAGGAAGTCAGTCTGACCTTAATTATTGCTTGTAAATAATCCCCAAGTTGTAACTAAGTAGAGCCTTTTAAAATGTAATTATTATAATACCAGAGTTACAGAGCTCATTGATTTATAATTGCTTAATTGTTTATATCTATTAAACCACAGCTGTGATAGGTTCATCACGCATACATGCACTACTGTGGAAACCAATGAAGTATGGCCGGGAACTTGGACCAACATTATCTCCCACAGCTACATGCTAAATAATCATTCCAGTCAAGGTCAGCAGTGTTCATCAGATGGCTGACCAACTGTGGGAAATAAGCTGGTCATTTCAGAACAGATCCTGCAAAGTAACAAGATGGGAATAGGACACAAACATATCGGTACCTCCAGGATCCTGAGTTTCCCACCGATTTCCAATTCAGAACAAAACTTTCTCCTCTCTGTGAGCCTGACTGTACACTTTCAGGGTCGTAATGTGTAATAATCTATTGGAAATACAGGTAGCTGTGCTAGTGGGAAACATAATATCCAAGTAATTATAAAGTTTTCCTCTCTTTCTAAGCAAGGTCTATGCAGTAGTTTGTACACTTGCATGCAAAGGATAGACTGTGCTTTTGTCATGCCAACTACACATATGCAGAGAGCCTTTCATAGAGGGAATTCAAGCCACACACACCATCCTCATATCTTCAGTGTGTTCAGCTCTTTCTCTGCCACGGTCTGGTAATAAGAAGCTGAACAACTGCACTGCATTACACGTAGTTGTGACTGGGGAAAAAGAGCAAGATAGAAAAAACACTTAGGAGTAGTCAGCATGACACTTTCATTAAAATTGCAGTGTATCCCATCTGTCAGGAAGGAGACAGCAACATTTTTCTCTGAGAAACTGCAACCTGGCACTCAGGAAGATTTTAATATATTTCTAAATACCACCTTCTTCTGACAAAGATAACACCTGGATTTTTTATCATTAAAATTTCAGCTAAATATAAGCTTTTGGTTCAAATCTGTTGTCATTTTACAGTGGAGAATATCACCAGCAAAAAAGCACATTAATTCTGTATATGTTCATGGAAGCTGGGAGAGACCCACCAGGATCAACTCCTGGCTTCACATGGGATGACCTGAAACTCAACCACTATGCCTGAGAGCTTTGTCAAATGCTGCTTGAACTCTGGTAGGCTTGGCCAGATGACCACTACCCCAGGAAGCCCTTTCCAGCAAACACACATTACATCACAGAATCAGATCCTAGAAGAAATGATGGAACTATGAACTGACAGCTCATATAACCACACTAACACCTGAAAGATAAATGTATTCACAGAGCAGGTATTGGGAGTAAGAGATTATATATATATTCTCAGTATTCATGCAAATTCTTATATATTTCTTAAAAACGTAACACATTCGGAAAGCCTGAGAAAATTGGTTCTGTGATAGACCAATAAAGAAATTTCTGCAATGAATTTCTTCCGTATGCTCCAAATACTGAAAAGTGATAATGGTGATCTTTGTGCAAGCTGCACATGAAGATTCAGCTGTAAAGACCTAAAAATCCCATTCCAATCTCAGGCTTTCCTAGACTGAGCAGCATAAAGAAAAAGCCGTTGCCATTAGTCTCGATTTCTGCACTCCTATAAAGTGAATATTAGTCATGTAGGTTCATCAGTCGGGTTACATCTAAATTCCCCATGGTAAATGAGACTAAAGAAATGCAAAGTATTCTAGTGTTGTACAATCCAGATGGAGCGATAATACCCTGCTTGTTATTATCAACATTCCACAGCAATTAGGGAATCACAGCAGAATCCTAAATCTATGGGAAGAAAATCAGATTGCCTCAAAGTGTGGTCCTGTCCCATCATGTGACTGAGCGTGTAGGATTAAAGGTATCCCTATCTCAGTGTTTTTGTGCACTTTTTTTTTTTTAAGTTTATAATTGAAAATGTTGTTTTCTGTTGTTCCTCCTCCCACCCTCAAGCCGTCAGTTATGCAAATACAGCACAAGTCCTGCTCTTCTGCATACCCTCACCAGTCATCAAGGTTTTTCAGCCAAGTTCTGCTCCCACTTCTACCTGCACAGACCTATTCCTTGCAAATAGAAAATGTGCAAAGAACAACCGTAGCAGCCATCCATCCTTGGGCTCTAATTTCCTTGGAAAGGTCGTGGATAACCTACTCTTATCTGTTGTGTTTTGGTTTCTTGTTTGTTTGTGTTTGGTGGTGTTTTTTTTTTTTTTTTTTTCCAAATATAACATGAAGAAAAAAAATCATGTCATGAAAAAATTTATCTTCCTTATCTGCAATTCTTATTGAAAAAAAATATTCTTTACATTGCTGACAGCTTGTTATTTTCCTCATCTGTGAACAGCTGACATCTCTTATCTTGTGCTTGGAATATAAACTCTCCAGTACAGACCATCAGATCATTCCTTATTCCTCCCACTGACATTACAGTCAAAGCAAGAACAATAAGAAAGAAGGCAACTTTTTTTTTTTTTTTGTGCAGAAATGTTTTGGACTGCTTGGCAGACTAGCTGGTACATGAAATATATCCCGAAAACATAGAACATCACCTATGGACAGCTAGAATTTTTCCTAACTCTTAAACTTTTCGGTATTTCTTCATTACTTTGTGTTGGCTGAACACAGCACCTATCTGAAATAATGAAGGTATTTTAACCAATAAAGGTAACTGTAGATCCAAATACAATGTTTGAGGTTAGAACTTTAGAACCAGGTAACACAAATTTATCTTGCATAGGAAGTAGGGGAAAAAAAAAATGGAACAGAAAAAAATCCCAAAACCCACAAATGAAAAACATTAAAGAATAAGCAAGTTGAAATAGTTATAATATAGAGAGAAAAGATACAATCATGAACAATCTGTAATTAAATACCCGCAATAACACAGAGAAAGTTACTTCCTTGATGTTCAAAGGGCCAAAGGAAGGAAAGAGTAAATTAAAGCCTCCTTATAAGAAAACAGCCTGATTCTGTGTTGGTAACTTAGAAACTGAAGTTCTGACAAGCCTGATAACAGGAATAGTCGAGGGGGAAGGCTTGCTTCGCTGTGAATTTACAGTATATTTGCTGGACATTTTAGAACAGTTCCTAACTGATGACTGGGAAGAGCCATTAAGCGAATCCTAGCTGATCACTGGTCTTTAGGAGAATTTGAGAGCTGATTCTGCTCCATGAAACCAAAACCTTTAGGAACCAAATAAATAAATAAATAAATAAGAAAACTGGTGAACACAGGCGGCCTGTGGATGGAGAACTCAGCTGACATACTTTGAAGACCCATTTTCATAAATTACTACTTGATATTTAAAAAGAGGAAACAAACTAGAACAAAGAAGCAAGCCAACAAATATCAATCAATTCCAAGCAAATGAAAAACAAGAAAGAAAAAAAACAACAACACACAAAGACTGTGAGCACCTAGAAGGAAAATTTTCCAGTTTTTGCACTAGGATAAGCTACATAAATAGCACCTCCCCCAATAATTCCTCATATAAATTATTATTCATTAAAGAATATCTCCTCCCCACTTTTCCTGAAGCAAGAAGGACATAGGAGCAAGACATCCTGCTATAAATCTCTGATCCCTCACCTGCTTAAGCAGGAATTCATATGCAGGGTATGATGTAGCTGTGGTGCACCTGTACCCTCTGTAATAGCTGTGTGAGGGGTGACAGTGAACACATGGAAACTGTTCTCTGCTGATGGATGAGGAGGCACATCTTTAGAGAGCACTGTTTCCCAGAAGGAATCAGGCAGAGGATGCTAAAGGGAGATCCAGAAGCTCCACAAGACAGGAGAGATTGTCAATAATATTGTTTAATACCCACTGCCCTAAGCTCGTGCAAAGCAGCTTCTGAACAGACCTATTCAGCTCATAGGCTTGCTTTCTCCTCCTCCACTGCAACATGAATTCATTCATTATTTTTCAGGAGTATCATCCGTATATAAAAATAACCCATTCACAATGTCTACTACTAAAAAAAATAACTTTTAATCATGTTAGTACTTAAAAAATAGAGCCTTCATCCTTACGTGATTTCCGTCCACACCAAATCCTTTACATGCAGTACCTACACACACACACAAAAGTACGATCAAAGCACAAGCTTAACTTTAATAACCAACAGCCTTACTTGAGGACACTGAACACCAAATAAACAGAGGCAGCTCCCTGTATTTCACTCCTCACTTCATCCTCCCAGTGGGGAGGTTCTGCAGGCTGGATGCCTTGTTCATACAAAACTTATTAGTGCAGGATCTAGCACATTTTGAACCATCTTTTAATTGAGATCTGTAAGCAGTAAAGTACAGATTGGTGTTGCTCCTAATTAAGTACATCTATTTGCACCCAGAGCACTTTTCTGTCAGCTTGAAGGAACACCCAGGACTGGCAAAACAGACGCCTTGAATTAGCACAGAGGTCATATGTGCTGACATGCATAATATAAGCAGATTGTCCCACTTTTCCACCCACTGAATTCTTGTTGCTAATCTAATTAGTGCCCTCTGACTATTTCAGATGGCCACTTGCAAGCAACAACAAAGATAAAATGCTGGGGTATCTTGTGACACATACCTGCTTTTTTGTCTGCCCTATTTCCAACACATTTTTCTCTGCTCTTTTTGTCTCCCTTCTGCTCATTCATTCTCTGTAGATGGGCTGCCTTCACTTCCATGCTTTGAGAGAGGAGTGCAGTACTGAGATTAAAAAAAATCCAGTGGAACTGGAAAGCTGGATCTCTCTTTTCCCTTTCTTTTCCCTATATCCTTTACTGCCCCTCTTTTCACTGCCCCTTTCCACCTCTCCCATCTCCAAGGCTCCCTGCTTCTCCTTTCACCTGTAGGCTGAGAGCTGGGCACAGTTTGCAGAGCAGGACAGCCCTTCCCTAAGCATTTGTAGGCAAGGAGGGTGCGGATTTAATACAAAGAAATATTTATGTTTACCACCATCTTTAGCCATTTTCATGCATTCTGCAAACAAGGAAGAAGCACTGCAACTCTAAGCAGTGGCTTCTTTGCAGAGAACAGGGAAGATATGCTCACCCCCCTCATTCTCATACTCCTTCACCTGTTGCTGTGGCCAAAAAAAAAAATAAATAAATAAAGGTGAACACCCAGGGATACTAATAGCAGTTTTGGACCTTAGGTTATCTGGAATTTTTATTTACCACTGGCATAATTTTAGTAAGAAGAGAACATGAAAATAATAATGATAAAAAAGAAACGGTCCTAATGCCAAAGACCTCTCTTCCCAAAGAAGAAATATCAAACAGTAAAACCCAACTGTAATCCAAGAGCAACAGTTAATGAGTATGTACATGTGTGATAGATCTCACAGCAGAGTCTCTCTTAGAAAGGTAGGAGGCGAGTGAAAGCAGTACTGTAAAAATTGTCATGCTCGCATACAGGAGCAGTAAGTAAAGCTGTACAGACACAGGAGAGTGGGAGTAAACAACATCACCTCCACAGAAAAGATGGGTTCAGGAAAAGCCAGCCAAGAGACTCAGCAAATGGGGGAGGGGGAAAAGGAACATTAGAGCTCTTTTGAATGAAACTTAGTGATTATCAGTCTTTTATATAAAGTCATTCCTGCACTCATACAGTGATTCACCTCCTCCATTCAAAAAATGATGCAGTCTGCATAAGTAACAGTACTCATAAAAGGTTTGATCCAAATTCATTTTTCTAGCCAAGTTGAACAGCAAGAAATCAAAAAGGCGTCCCAAAAAGTTAAGCAAGACCCACTAAGTAAGTACAGGGAATAGATGTAGTTGCTATGTATTTTAACTTACATTTCACGTACTTCTATGATAAGGAGATACTCATAACAGGGGTGAGCAGGTTTGTATGAAAATGTAATACTTATTTCAATAAGGGAAGATCATTTTCTAAAAGGACTCAGATAGCTGTGTATTTTTTAGTTTCTCTTATACCAATCCTTCTTCAGAAGAACAGAATTCTTTAGAGGAAAAAAAAAAAGCCTGACAGACAAAACTCAAACTTCACAAAGCCCGGTGTTTCACTAAGCTTGTTATGCGTGAACGATTTAACGTGGCGTTAGCGATAAGCAATAATTGTATTCAGTCAAAAGGAAAAGAAGGACCAAAGACTTGAACTCTTCATCACCATAGGTCTTAAACAAGATCAAAAGCATACCCTTGGTAGTTGCAAGAGAGTTACTCTCTCCTTGGGCAGTCACTAGAGGGCAACATCACCTACTCAATCTACCCAGCAGACAGGATCACAGCATCCACACCCTTCTCTCCCAGAGGCTCACCAGGCCCAAGCTGGCTATGCTCATGTTGCCTGTAGGATTGCCACATGCTCAGCTCTGAAAACTCAACTTTCCAGTTGCTCAGTCAGCTTTAACACAGGGGCACCTGCAGGGCACCGTGAAAATAGGCTCCTTGGGATCCCAGGGGAGAGGAAAACTCAGGAATACTTGGCTCTCCACACCCCTAAACTTTCAGCATGCAACAGAGGAGCCTGGAGGACTTGCTCTCTAGTTAGAACTACCCAAGCCTTCTACCACACGTACAGTAAGCCAACAGTCACTATTTTATATCACTGTACCTTCACATCCTGTCCCAGCACTCAAATGCCTGTAGAGACGGTTACCTTGTTAATTCTGCAGCACACTCAGGACACCTGCTCTGTATTCTTACTGGGCTGCTCACATGTCACAAGAGCACAGAGACATTCTCAAGAAGGTACTGTCTCCCAGAACAGGGGGAAACTGATGGCCACATCCACTCCCTCAGTTATACACACAAGCACAGCTTGTGGGCAGAACAATCAGTGGCCCAGGCAACCTACCTATTCACTACCTCAGCCCCACAGCTGAGGCACTCAGCTGGACTAGCTCAGCTCATCAGTCAGCCCTGGCACTGCACCAGGAGAAGAAAGTCCAACTGAAGTGGTCTTTGTTTGCATAAAGGAATTCCACAAGTTGTACTACTTCCACAGCCTCCTGTAGTTCAGGCTTTCCTGTGTTCTTCTCTCCTTGGACCCATATTGCAACAACGATGTGCTGCAGAAAATGGCACAGCACCCCAGTGTCATTTTTATTTTTCAGTCAGGAACTGGGGAGGCCAGTCTTCAAGCATATCCAGATGAAGAGTTAGGATGGGTTAGATTGCCAGCAAGCAGGAATGGTCACACATGAGAAATGTAAGAGTGATATCCTCTCTTCACCACTCTCAACCAAGTTTTATCCACATTTTATTTTTTTCCTACTCCCTCCACCTTACAGTAGTCATTTTCAAGCAAGAATAAAGGAGAATGCTGATGCTAGCTTTCTGCAGTACAGTTTGGGGCTGGAAAATGCCTTCTGGCCATGTGGCTGAAGGAGATGCAAATTTGAAAGCAGCTGCAATCCACAGAGATTGTCTCTTCATCTTCTCCACAACAACCCCTGCACAGCAGCTCTATCTCAACTATCTCTTAAAAGTTGCACTCCTACAATAAAGATGTCCATCATCAGCCTAGTACTCTCACTTCCATGTGGGGTTATCTGTAAAAGTACTCACCTAGCGACTTCTCCAAATTGCTCTAGCAACCCAAGGACAGATGAAATGCTGAATATACCATAAAATGTTGATTAGCTTTGTCAGACCAAGGGCAGAAATCTCCTACAGTCTTCCTGAATGTGTCTACTATGCAACAGTCATACAACATCCTCATATAACAGAGCTGGTAGCTCTTCAAGGATACCCTTCTGAGCATGAGAGCTCTTCAGCCCCAAGCATAAGAAATCAAGCAGTGAAGGTAGAAAGCCAATGTGGCTGAGCAATGGCCTGGTTGCCAAGCTGAGGGAAAAGAATGAAAAATACAGGCAGTGGAAGCAGGGATGGGTAGCCTGGGAAGAATACAGGGATGACTCCTGGACATGCAGAAATGGGGTTATAAAAGACAAGGCACAGATGGAACCGAACTTGGCATGGGATGTGAAAAATAACAGAAAGGGATTCTCTAGGAACACTGGTCAGAAGAGATGGGCAAAGGAGAGTGTACCCCCTCTGATAAATGAGAAGGGAGAACTGGCTTCAACAAACATGAAGAAGGCTGAGGTATTCTATGAGTTCTTTGCCTTGATCTTCACTGGCCGTCAAGTTTTCCATGCCTCTCACATCCCTGAACCCCTAGGCAGTCACTAGGGGGCAAAATGTCTCCCACTGTAAGAGCAGAGGAACTCAGAGACCACCTCATAAGTCTGAATGTGTACAACCATACGGGGCCATATGACATACATCCCAGGATCCTGAGGGAACTGGCTGATGTGGTTGCCAGGCCGTTCTCCATCATATTTGAAAAGTCGTGGCTGTCAAGCAAAATCCTTGGTGACTGGAAAAAGTGAAACATTACTTTCATTTTCAAGAAAGGAAGAAAAGACCCAGGGAACTACAGGCTGGTGAGCTTCACCTCTGTGCCTGGGAAAATCGTGGAACATCAATCTAAAAGCCTTCTATGTTGGAGTGACGGTATCAGTGGAAGGGCAACTGATGTCATCTGCCTGGACTTGTGCAAGGCCTTTGACATAGTCCCACACCACATCCTTATCTCTAAATTGGAGAAATATGGATTTGAAGTCTGATTATTTGGTGGATAAATAGTGGGTTGGATGGTCGCAGCCAGAGTATTGTGATCAGTGGATCTATGTTCAGGTGGAGACTATTTATGAATAGTATCCTCCTTGGATTGGTCTTGGACAGTGCTCTTCAGCATCTTGATCAATGACATAGTGGGACTGAACATGCCCTTAGCAAGTTTGCTTATGGCAACAAGCTGAGTGGTACAGTTGATATAATAGAAGGCAGAGATGCCACCCAAAGGGATCTAGACAAGCTTGAAATGTGGCCCCACAAGAATCCAATGAGATTCAACAGGGCCAAATGCAGTGTGTTGCACTTGGGTCATGGCAATCCCAGACACGTCTAAAGACTGAGAGAAGAACTCATTGAAAACAGTCCTGTGGAAAAGAATTTGGGCATTCTGGTAAACAAAAAGCTGGGTGTGAGCCAGCAGTGTGCTCTTGTAGCCCAGAAGGAAAATAGTATCCTGGGCTGCATCAAAAGAGGGGTAGCCTCTCTGCTCTGCCCTCTTGAGGTCCTATGTGGAGTACTGCATGCAGGCCCAGGCCCCCAGCACAAGAATATATGTCACAAAGGTCTTCCCAAAGAAGCTTTGGACGATCTCCAAAGCCTGGAGTACCATGAAAAGCACCTGAAGTTCCAGGGTGGGAAACACTTGTTTTACAAGAAGCAGGTCTACAGGTCATAAAGAGTTTGGGACATTTTGAATTTTACCTGGGATTTTCCCTTCGGAGAGTGGGTACCTGGAGCTGCTCTACCCAAGTTAGATTCTTGAGTGAGAATGTATGTTTTAGTTTAGAGGGAATGAATAAGCAGTAGGTGTTTATCTGCTCTAGTAGTAATGCACTACCTACACTATTGGTAATGGTGTATCTAGTATAATGTGCTAGATAGCAATTTCATTAACTCATGAGGAATAATACTTGCATGTTGGAAGAGCCCCAGGAACTGGAGAAGGGGAATTAGAAGAAATAGTGCTGTTTATTGCTAAAAGGTGGACGGAGGAGCAATGGTATAAAAGGTAAATAAGTAGGGAATAAAATGAAAGAGAAAACATTGAAACTAAATCCCAATTAAAGAGGTAATATGTGCAAATCTAGGGCACAAATGATCTTGTTAACTGCATTGTCCACGGCCTACAAAAGGGAACACATTTGCATTAGAAAAATCAAAAAAAGCAGACTCGAATGTTTTCAAAACTTGTGAGTTGTGATAACTTTAGATCTCCAAATCTCCAGACATGGTTAGAAAATGAGGAAAAGCTCTGTGAAAATTTAACAGAACTTTCTAAGATGAAAAAAAAGTCAATTATGTTTATACAAGACGCTAAGAAAGATAAACGTTAGAGCAAAAGCTTCCTTTATGTATTGAGAGATGATGGTCTCTCAGCACTGGAAAGAGTAGCTCTTATCTTTCTGCATACATACAACAGAAGGATACTTGGTCATTATTATTCACTAAAACTCCCATACTAGGCAAAGCTACCATCTGAGTCACTTTAACAGAAACCCACCCATTCCCAGGCCTACAGCACTTACTAACAAGCCAGCATTTAGATATGCAAATAATAACATATTGTAATCAGCAGCTTGTCCAATAATATTCCCTTTGTTTCATCAAAAAGGCGTATCAGTTTTGTACAGTTGGCAGTGAACATGCAAAGAGGAATTTGAAAAAGCAAGAACAGCCAGAACAGCAGCTCCTGCCAGTCCGATTGCAAGCATCACTGATGTCAGATGATGCATCAGAAGCTTAGGGTGCTAATGACTTGTTGATGTGTTTATCGTTATGTAGCTATTCCTTAGCAGAGATTTTCATGGTAGGTTTTGTTTTTATAGATGTTGCTATATTACTCATGAACTGGAAGGTTCAAGGGAAATTTTTGAAAACAAGATGAAAGCTTGAGGGTACTGGCACGATGGGAGAGAGAAAGTTTGTAGGAATCTACTGTAGGGAACCTGGTTTAGCAGAGGAGTTGGACTAGATGATCTCCAGAGGTCCCTTTCAATCTTTATAATTCTGTGATTCTGCAATTTTCACATATACTTTGTCCAAAACACAGAAACAATAAATATCTTGTCCCTAGTAACAAGCCTGTTACAGGATTAAGAGTACAGGACACTTGGCTTCATCTGCTTAGCTACAGTCATCTATTTATATTCATACATACATACATATAAATATATACATATATATATATATAATCAGCTGTAGTCCTTGAACAGAAGTTAAAACGTATGCAAAAAATTAAGGGAACTAAATTATCATCCTGAAATAATTCAGCTAGTTTATCTTCTTTGTGTGGGTTTTTCTTTTTCTTTTTTTTTTTTTTGTCTGTCTTTCCTTTGGAGATTTGCAAGACAATTTTCAGAGCCTAATTAAGTTTTTTCATGAAGATGCACTCCTTTCATTTTGGAGAAGTAATCACATTTAATCTGCAGACACCTAGCCATTATAGCAAGTCTGTCTGTTCACTATGACAGATAGATTATGAGAAAATAAATGGAAAGTGACATTCATATTAGACAAAGTGTGTATTTGGCAGCCATCAACGAGCTTTTCTAGTTGCTATGACTTTAACACATCATCGCTTTCTCATTACAACCTGATTGAGTAAGTTAGGTCACCAAGTGGCTTTTGCAAACATTTATTATGACAGTAACATTGAAGTTATGGTTGAAGTTATCAAAATTCTTCAGAATGAATTATTTTCTTGAGCATAGGTTATCCCTCTATCAGCTAGAGACTAGCTATTTATAGGGGAGCTTGGGATTCTAAGCTCTTTAGGCATGGAGCAGTGCAAATCCAATTGCAGATTGAGTCAAAGAAGCTTCCACAGCAGCTTATTCCAATAGAGTAGGTGCTGGAAAAGACAACATTCTTAAAGGGGCTCTGCATAAACCAAAATGTGTATACATGAGAAGACAATCAAGAATACTAATGCAGTGAAATATGTCATAAAAAAAGGCAAGAAGAAAAGGTTTCATTGTAGATAAAATGACTTAAAGTATGAAAAAGATGTTCTAAAAGATGAACTATGCCAAAGAAAAAGAGATACAGGTGTTGTTTTGCCCTTCATCCAGATGTGCAATCAGTACTTTGCAGAATACGTGCAGAAAGCAGGGCTGCTTAGGAGAGCATGCATTCTAAGGTGATTTATATCAGCTAAATAAAGGTAATTAAAGATATAAAGGACTGAAGCAGTAAAAACAAGACTGAGCTATTTAACCAAGTGTGACAGCTTTGCATGACTGATTATTCATGAACTACTTCTAGGTAGTTAGGAAACATAAAACGTGATTCATAACCTCTAGAAAGAAAACAAGCTACTTAGTAAGAAAGCTAATTTTATGATACTCCTAAAACCAGTGTAAATATTTGAATTCCTTTCTGAAAAACTTTCTGAAAAAGATGAATAAATACATCCATTCACATAGCACACAAGCATCTATATACATATATTTCATAACTAGCAATTAAAAAGTAGGCACACCTATGAATGCAGTATGCATGCATTTAAATGCATACTCCAAAAGCATTAAATAATTAGTGATCATTTCTACCAGACTGCTTTCATGTATTTTTATGGAGAACAACACTGTCTACGAAGGAATGCTAAAGTAACAAGCCTTTAAAAAGAGAAATGATCCATAGAATTATCCTCTGATCAGGCTGAAAGCTTCTCTTCACAGGTAAATAATCGAGCAGTACACTAAATGGTGATTGCAGAGTGTATTAACAGCTCTTCATTAACTCTTCACATGCAGTAATTTTACCTCATTTACTCCATCAGTTAGCTACCAACACTGACAGAGCTGCAAGTGTATACATGTAGGGGGTTAATGTGAGAGTCACTGCAGCACAGTGAATTACTAAGTCACTGCCCAGCATCTAGGAAATCCCTGGCTGCAACTCACAAATTAACTAAATATATATAATTCTGCAAAACAATCTAGTAATGAAAAAAAGTGCAAAGTAATTCCTGTTTATTCATATAGGTATCATAGCAGGAAGAGAGATAAATGTTCATTTCCATAAGAGTTTGGGGATTTTTTTAAGAAAACTATCCCCTTTATTTAATTTCATCTGCCTGGTCAGATACTAAGTGTGACTACTTCTCATTTCTTGCACTGATGAAATACAATGTATACATATATATTATTATAAAATTATGAGCATGCTCTATTATGAGCCAGATTTAAAGTAAACATAAAATGAACACCAAAGAATTACTAGGAAATTGGCTGGCAATGGGATGTTAGCTTCCTCTCTTTTTAGGTTGGACATTAGGAAAAATTTATTCTCCAGAAGTGCGGTGATGCATTGGAACGTGTTGCCCAGGGAGGTGGTGGAGTCACTGTCCCTGGAGGTATTCAAGAAATGTGGAGATGTGACAGTGAGGAACATGGTCAGTGGGTATGGTTGTAATGGGTTGGTGGCTGGACTACATGCTCTTAGTTGTCTTTCCCAACCTTAATTCTATTTTATTCAATTCTATTCTATTATAAAGTTCTTCTTTCTCTTACTGTAATCGAGGGATAAATAGTTACTGAAGTCATAATAAGGGTGTATATTTACATTAAGAAGGGAAGGGAAGGGAAGGGAAGGGAAGGGAAGGGAAGGGAAGGGAAGGGAAGGGAAGGGAAGGGAAGGGAAGGGAAGGGAAGGGAAGGGAAGGGAAGGGAAGGGAAGGGAAGGGAAGGGAAGGGAAGGGAAGGGAAGGGAAGGGAAGGGAAGGGAAGGGAAGGGAAGGGAAGGGAAGGGAAGGGAAGGGAAGGGAAGGGAAGGGAAGGGAAGGGAAGGGAAGGAGGAAGACTAATAATTTGAAAAAATCTCTGCTGAACTTTGAGTATTTCCCATTTTCATTTCAGAAAACATATCCTCAGTGCTTAAACACAGTTTTGAAGCCATGCCTCCTAATTACACTAACGTCTGTAAAACAACTCAGTAAAATAAAGCCAGACCTAGCTCCAGAAGAACATTCATAGTTAGGCAACGGGTAAATTAACAGTATGCTCATAGCATTTAGATATGAAAGCCATGGAGGTTTTCTAAGCTACCTAATCCATTAGTGAAGATTTGAAAGGGTTAGGGACTAATATAACCAAATACCAGAGCTGGTAACCTTCTGCGGTATCTGTTACTTGGACAGTTGAACTTCCCCAGCACAGAGCACCTGCTCTGAATTATTTTCCAAACCTGCTTTGTTTCTAGAAGCCTTTGTAATAGCAAAACAATTAGCCTCAGTGTTTTCATACTGCAACACTGTCAGCCCAAGAGAGGAAGATACACAATGCAAATGATGACCCGAGGACTCGGGAATTTAATAAGCAAAAACACCACATGCAAACTTTGGTGGGTAGAGATTCCTCTAATATGTATGAGTGTTGGTTTTAGACTGAGATGGAGTGATCTTGCTAGAATAAATTGTTGCGTAATGGGGGAGCATCCCTTCCTTACCTGCTGGACTTGGATGGCCCAGCTCTGGGCTGGCCTGTGCAGCCCTGAGCCTGCAGCCATGCCATGGACACGCAGGAACACCCTGGAAGAAAGCCAGCAGCATGGGTTTTAGAAAGAGTCAAGGCATGCAGGCAGTATGACATAAGCATTTGTGCTGCATGATAAAAGGTGTTTGTGGCATCTAATAAACTCATTGTCTGGCTCATGAGGGTGCTCACTGTTGTTATTATTGTTATGGTTAATGGTAGTAGCACTAAATTAGCGTAGTAACTGCTACTCTCAGTAGAGACCAGGCTCTCTGAAATATAAGCTTATAACAATTAAAAGCCAGCTGGTCTCACAGAGTTTACATTGAAAACATAGGAAATAGCGCTTCAAATTTGATCTGGCTGCAGCTGAGGGGTCACAAATTGCTGCCACATTCCAAGGCATGGTAATACAAACCAAAAGCAAAGCAGCCATTCATGTGGGCTTATCAGCCTGCGCCTTGAAGAGCCTTTGGAAACTGATCCTCTGTTGCCCCGTTGCCCTCGTGACAGGGCAACAACCCCCAGCAGACAGGTGTGGCTGCCAGTTAGAGTGGCTAATCTCTTGGATCAGCCTGGTGTGAATGAGTAGAGCACATGATTCAGAGTCCAAAGGGTGGGTGTGAGCTTTATTTTGCTGCTACCCAAGTGGAGGTGTCTCTCGTGCAAGCAGGGCTGCTTCCCCAATGTGATCAGAGCATGGGGCCTCCTTGGCCAGGAAATGAGAGGAACAGCTTAAATTTGGCACTGCCAAGGCAGGAAAGAGATTTGTACATTGTACCTTCAGCCCAAACCATACACAGTCTTTGAGGGGGAGCAGCTGGTCCCAAAATGTGTCTGGAAACCACTGGAAAGCCTGGTAAAAAGCATACTGGGAGTGTCATGTCATAAACAACACTGTTTCATTAAGTCATTTAGACATAGCAACCGAAGCCATCACATACACATTTACTTGCCACGAGAAGTTCAGAGAGTGGCTGTGACCTAGTACCTATCCTGTGCAGAGCTGACCACATCCACCTCTGTCATGACTCTCTTCGCTGCAGCCAAATTACAGGAGGTTGTTCTGCCAAGAGAAACATGTGCTGATTTGGGATGTCCCAAACTCATGAGACTTTTTGAGAACCTCCACTGGAAGATGGCCTATTGTAGAAGTACTTGTCATTCTCTTCACTATTCCTAGTTAGATGTGTTCTCTGAAGTGTGTCCATCCAAACTTTTTTAGCTCTGTATTTCTCCTGAAGTGTTTTACTTCAACTTCAAATTGAAAAGTTGGGTTGGTTTTTGTTTTTGTTTTGTTTTGTTTTTTAAAGACTGTTTATTGAAACGGGTGAATGTATAATGCTTCAAAGGGTGAATAAATATGGTCTTTTTCCCCCATAATTAACTTGCCAAAATCAATTCTGTAGCAAAACTATTCTTCCTCCAATTCTGCCCTCACTTCTTTCATCAAGCTCACACTGAAAAAACACTGTTAATCCCCAAGAAGCATCAATATTTTTGCTGCAGAGCATTGCACAACTTGTGGTATGGACTAATGCCATGCATTAGCTGTGAAGCAAGGTTTGACGTAGCTAGAGAACATCAAGTACAATACCACATTTTATCAAAACCAAACAGCAGAACAATGCACACAAGGCTCTCGCAAATACACCAGACCCATCAGATTTCCATCAGATAAAGTCAGTACAGAGAAGAAATATAGGTACACTCTGTTTTCATTAATGCAGGAATAGGCTCAGAAACTCTACTCTTCCTCTGTACAGCGCCCTTAAGCCAACAGACCTCAGGATGAGCCTTTTGGACAGAAATATTGTCAGTCTGCACTTCAAACCACAAAGAATCATGCTTTTCCCACATGCATCGGAAAGGATTTGTCCAGCTTCTCCCCACTGTGCTTCCCAGTGGCACATTTACCTCAGCATGTCTCCCCCAAGACCTCTGAGACCCCTTCTCAGCCCTGCCTGAGGCTCCCAGGAGGCAGCACAGGGTCAATTCCCTCATGGACATGAGGTCTACCCAGAGGGACCAGCAATTCTGCCAGAGAACCAGATAGCACCACACATGCCAGCCCAGCCACTGTGCACAGCACTGCTCAGAGCAATGAGCCACCTAACAATATCAGAGATGAGTCCTGCTAATCAGGGGGCTGCAGCAGCCCTGGCCAGCCGGTGTGGAGCCACGTGGGATGTGTATGCCAGCCATGCATCAGAGGGACTGGGCTGGTTTTGTGGCCTGGCTGCCTCCATGGATTTGGGCTGCGCTTCCCAAGGCTCCATAGGAACGGCTGGTGCTCTGGGGCAGGCCTGCAGGCAGGAGGGATGCAGAGAAATGCCCAAATATTGTGACACGCTAATCGACACCTTCAATAGAAAATGATTCATTCTCAACTATGTGCTGGGCTGATCCTGGCTGGAAAAGCCGAGTGGAGAGAGAATCTCTAGAGTAGAGATGAACAAGGAAACACACACAACTGAAACTCATGCTATAACTTGTTAACAGTAGAGCTAAGGTTTTGCTTAGTTCAGTTAGTATCCTAATTCAGACACCAATCCAAATCTCCTTTAACAAGACACTTGGAAATCTTGCAAAAAGAGCCTTCCCAAGCTCCCAACACTGAAACCTATACTGCAGAAGTGATTTTCTCCACATTTTCTCTTTCAAGCACAACAGAAGCCAGAGAACACAAAAGGTGAGTGAAAATATTTTTAAAAGGAAATTTCTAAGCCTTTCTTGCATTCGCTGTGGGCAAAGACTCAGTCTCTCTGAACAGGTTTGTTCTATGCAGTAACAAAAATGATTTATTTTCTCTAGCCTCGTTTTAAAAGGCAGGTCATGGACATTCTGTTAGTTCATAAAAGAATAAATATACGAAGACAGTGGCTCACCTGATTTATGGCTGAGCTGTCTGGTATATGTTATGGCTTGAATTTACATTGTGACTTACAGTAAATTAAATAGAGACCATAAATGGAAAATGTTTAAAAGGCCATTACATAACTGAATAAATGGGCTGAACATGTTGCTTGCATGCCTCTCCCACACCCTGATTAGTGGAGGATGATGGCTTCATCTCAGATTGAATCTGCACTGTTGCCGCTATACGTATTGCCAGGCTACAGCAAGTATTACAAATCACATGTCATTATTTTTAAAGAACAGCAAGGGAAAACAAATACAATCAGATAAACTGACTACTTCTGCAATTGTACCATATCCTCACTGAGTTTTGTCTAGTATCACCATGTATAAAGGGACAGGAAAATGAGAAATACAAAGAAAACCGTATCTTTAGAAATAGAGGGCTAAGGAGATACAAGTTTTACACTGCAGGGGACTGTTAGCACTGACACTTCAAGGTAAACACAGGTTTGCCACCAGCCACCAACAGACAAGCCAAATGCTGCACAGCTCAGGCAGAGTGGGCATGGAGGTTCAGTATATGGGGGGGTCAGGAAGGTAAAGCTACTGGTTATGCCTCCTACTTACGCCTCCTACAAGAGGCATAGTAGTGCTACTACTATAGTGCCCCTCCACTACCAACAACATGTGTGATCCCAGCCTGTAAATAAATGAAGGAAAACAACATCAATTTGGAAAAAAAAATTCCAGCTATTTTTGGCTGCCCTATTCAAATGTAACCATGGCTGTGCATTGACAAACCAGCTCCAAGGAACGTGGACGTGCTTCTCTCATCTAGCAATAATTCTGTAGCAAATGTTGTGGCACTGAATGCAGCCTCTTTCTGTTAGTCACTCTTGGGATTTTGTTCAGAGGTGTCCAAAAGGCTACAGGGATTACTATCCCTGAGCAGCTACCCAGCGAGCTGCACTCTCTTCACCAAATTCTTCCTTCTGACAAAATAGTGATTTGGTGGCATTTTCTTCTTATTTCTTAATTGTCTCCAACACTTGATGACCTGTGTTTTTTTTATAAAAATCTTCCACTGCTAGCTTAAACTACCTTCTAAAATTCACTCATCTCCCAGGCTCTCCTTTTAGACTTCTTCTGTAAGATGAACAGAAATACATCAGATTGACAGAAATGAGCCAGTAACTCTCTCCCAGCCAAGCACTTTGGCACACAAAAAGTCATCCAGGACAGCCTCTGTCCTTTCATGCAAGCGTGCCACCAGTAACAGGCAACTCCAAAGCTCAGAAAACAGATAAAAAATTATGGACCTCAAGCAGAGTGGTGGGAATCCAGAGAAGTTCCCATCAGGTTCAGCTGGGAGATCTGAGCTGCCGCTCTTTGCAAGGGAGGAAAAACTGCAGGCAAGGAGGGTCTCCTGCTCGGAAGAACGGCTGAGCACTAAGGCCATCCCCAAACAGGTCCCTGCTGTGCCACGTGTTCCTTGTGTGGCCTGGGGCAAACCAGGATTCAGGCTGGCCAGCTCTCTTCTCTGCAAATCATAGATAATCTTGTTCTCTACCCCACAGGACATGATATGCAGTCAACACTGAGATGGTAGTGGGGTGCTCACATTCCAAAGACAAGACTCCTTTTGTATTTGTTTTTTGTTTGCTTGTTTTTTTTTTCCTTTAAATTCAGCTATTGTAGCATGCTGACTGACTTTTCTGTGCACCACTTCTTGTCTATCTTGACTATCTCATCATGTATCATTACAATTTAGTTTTACAAAAGGAAGCTAGTTTATCTGTCCATAGTTCCATAAATATGAATCTGAAGTATTTCATAAGAATACAGATAACTGTTAAGATTTATCCCCTAACCAACTTGAAATGTTTCCTAATTGTTTTTACCAATATCTTTATTTCAGAGACAATTCAACTAAAATCAATGTTGAAAATCAAAGTTGCAGCACATTTTAAATTTCAGGCGGTTTTTCTGAAAAAAGAGAAAATCCTTGTATAAAGAAGTTTCCAGTTTCTACGTCACAGTGAATCTGCAAACCACTCAAAACCCAGCGGGATGATTTGGTACGACAAGAGGCAATCCTATTAGTACATGATTAACAAATTGCCCAAGCCCTCTTTCCAGAATCAAGATCAAAATGTGTTTTTCTTACAAATTGAAAACCTTGGGTGTGTTGGATAGCTGAGCAGTGAGTAATTGGAATAGAAAGCCTTTCATGTGGAGCAGTCAACTCCTATTCACATCCCTTATTAGAACTGACTGCAGTTTCTTGCTTGATGGTGCCATTGCAGCACCATCAGCAGTGTGTTCATAGACAGCGACCACTGGGCTATCCCCAGTGCCGTCACTCCTAACTCCTCTCCTGCAGTGCAGGGGAGGTGAGCCAGGAGGTGACTCTAAGATGATGAAATATTTAAAAATCTGCAGAGAAATCACAAGCAAAATTTCCTCTTAATAGTTTCTGAAAATAGAATATTTCATGCCAAAATGTGGCTGCTTTTTGTCTGGAGTGGGAGAAGATGTGGGCTTTTCTCAGACCATCTGTTTTTCCCTTGAATGTCAGATTCTAGCAATAAATTCTTGAAGCTGCAAAGATTGTAATTATGAGCAGATAATTCTGCCACTCTTCCTACGTTACTAAAATCAATAGTCTATTTGTGAAGTGAAACAGCAGTGCCATGAAAAAAATTATATTTGGCAAGTGCTCTGCTTTTTCTTTTTAATGCTCCCAATTTACCTTGCAGTATTTCTGTAAGACTTTTTGGCAAGAGTAAGGATATGTAAATGTTGGTTTTTTTTCTATCGTTTCATTCACTAGTAATATCCAACTCTGCAGGCTTGTGCATTTAAATCCACATCCATAGCACAGCTTGTGGTCAAGATGCCAACTGTTCTTCCACATACATTTAATTTCCCTGGTTGAAATGCTGATTCAAGTGGACTTAATAAAGAAGTAAATCATTTAAGCATGGAAATGAAGGTGTTGCATGTGAGAGATCTTTCCCAGTCATCTCATTACTGCATACTAATGGTGCAGTTTAATCTCTACATCTTTTGTTTGGTCTGATTAGGCATATCCCAGTTCCCATTAAGCATCAGGAAGAGAGCAAGTTATCCTTAGAAGATAGCAACATGAGGCTCAGTCCTTGCTTCCTGACACACCCAACTCCCACATCATTTCATGTGCCTGAGGTTGGCAGTACCAGGTGCCAATCATTCTAGACAGCCAAGATCTTTTTTGCTGTGGCCTGGCAACATCAATAAGGCATTACCATCTTGTTAACTCAGGGTATCCTCCAGGTGTTTTCATTTTGCATTGAAATTCTCTGGACATCAAGATAGAGAGAGGTTTGTCCTAAGTAATAGGAGACAAACTCAGCAGCACTGAGTTAATTAATTGTTAGCACTTATAAATGAGCGCTACAAACTGATCAGATCTGGTTTGACACTGGAGCTTTGCATAGGTTTTTGATTCCTCCTAGAATGCCATGCAGAGAATCCACTGGCAGTTCATCTACTGACTTGTCCAACACACGAATCACATACCCTGTGTCCCCCCAAGCCCAAATCTTCCACTGACTACAGACAACCCTTAGGTGATCAGTCTCAGCAGGCTGCAGCCAACCTTTTGTGGCTACCTTCCTAAATACCAAGCATTAGTCATCTTAGAAAACTGATGCTACTGTATTTATTTCATATCAGCTGTATTCTGGATGGCCAAATCTCCTTTTCTTTCTGCTTTGTTGATGGCAACAAACATGAACTTCTCTGGAAGTTCAAGTGTTCCTAAAATTCTTTTTCTCAGCCTTGGCAGAGCATCAGGAGTACCTCTGACTTTGCTTTAAACTGAAATAAAAAGAAGTACAACAAAGGAAATATTTCATAGCATTTAAGTTTTATAGGCTTTGTAGAAGAAAAGCTGGAACATCCTTTTAAAGCTGATTTGTGTCTAAATATCACTGTTTATTTCATTGGCTTGTTTTTTTTACAAAAAGCTGTTTTCCATCCTAGTTCTTCCCTCAGCTCTTTAATTACTCATTCAAAACTTAGCTGAAGAATAAGAGAATTAAAGTGTTGTAAAACTGATGCCCTGTTTTTTCCTTTCACTTGCAATGCATAGACCAAACTTATTTGACATATATATATTTTTTTTCTTTGGCATAGTCCCTTACCTATATCCACCTTCTAATAGGACTGTATCTCCCATTGGACAATAAGAAGAATGGGTTTGGCTAAAAGTTTGAATTTTCCTTGGAAAAAGCCAAAATAGGTGGATCTGTTTTTCTGTCAAGCTAGAAATATCCGTTATATTGTATTTACAGGGTTTTTTTCTTCACAATTTCATTATTTTTCTAAAATCTAGCACTATTCAGTTACCACAGTCCAGCTTTTGCAGCTTTGCAGGTTGCCATTAGAAATTCTTTGCAGCAAAAATATACTCAACCTTTATTTTTGTGACCATTTTAAAAAGAAACAAAAGCATTTTGTACCACTAGAATCACAGTGCCTCCTGTAGACAGCTTTGTGCTTCATGATGGGCAAATGAAAGGAAAGAACAACCCCAGAGCAGGGGTTGTTCTACAATACCTGGCAGATGCATTCACATCCATAGAAACATCTCTGTTTCTATGACTTCAAGGAATTTGCTTCAAGTCTACATACAAGTAGATAAACATTTCAAAAGCAATGAAGAGATCTGGACTTTATCTTCTGTTTATAAGCTGCTTGTGGGAAGATGATAACAGTACTCACATTTCTGACAATAATACTATGAGGATAGGATCACAAAGCATTTTAGGATTTTACACCAGTATGAGCTCTATAAACATTAGATGCACTAGGAAAGTCATGGAAGGGCTTGGGTTGGAAGGGACCTCAAAGATCATTTAGTTCTAAGCCCCCTGCCACAAGTAGGGTTGTCAACCACTAAATCATGAAATGAGATCAGGTTGTCTGTGGCCCTGTCCAACCTGGATTTGACTATCTTCAGGAATGGCGGCATCCACAGCTTCTCTGGCCAGCCTGTTCCCACACTCTACCACCCTCTCAGTGAAAAAGTTTCTCCCTGGCATCTAAACTAAATCTTCCTTCTTTTAGTTTTAAACTGTTCCCCCTTGTCCTATCACCATCTACCCACATAAAAAGTTGATTTCCTTCCTGTAGGGCAGTTGTTTGCAGCACACGATCCTGCTAGTGTAGAAGCATAGACCAATCTAGGTTAACACTCCCTACAATCTAATGGCATTAGCAACCTCTCTCATTTCCTTTTTAGACTTGAACTTGCTTTATCACTTACCTGCAGGGAAGAGTAAACAGTAAACAATTACCTAAGAGGCTAGATAGGTGAGACTCAGACATAATTCAGGGTATGTCAGTGTGACTTGTTCTCCCCACTGTCCTCTACAATCAGTTTTAATTTCACATGTATTCTAATTTAAGTTTTATGTCCATATGATACTCTTCTGTAAATTCTTAAACATTTATTGCAGAATGTACACTCAGGTGACAATGTAAAAGTGAAATCTTAGCACTAGGTGGCTTTAGGAATTGTCAATGCACGCAGCTAGAGGTGGCCAGAAGGCTTTTGAAGAAAATGTCTTTTCCCCCATTGAGACATTATTGTTTCATCCAAGCCTACATGACTTACGACACAAGAAGCTGTGCTAGAGGAGCTCTAAGATCATGCCAGTCCATCGCTCGCCCAAAGGAAAGATCAGCTGTGCTTATGTAATTCTAAGGAGTTGTTGGTCTAACCTGTTCTTTTTAATGTCGGCAGATGGGCCTCTTCTTCATACCATTGTAAATCTCTTGCTTGCATCTAACCTAAATTTCCTTTGCTGCAGTTAGGCTTGTTATTTCTTGTTTTGACTTACTGGAAGTAGAGAAAGATTCATCTCCTTTGTGACAGCTTTTTTTACATTTGAAGATGAGAACCACCTTTCTTTTCATTCTTGTCCTCTCCCTGTAAAATAAACCTGATATTCTAATCTTTCCTCATAAAGCATGTCTTCTAGATCTCTAGCGCTTCCTGCTGTGCTACCAAGACCATAGCGTTCCTGAAATAGTGTCCAAAGCCAGGCTTCATATTCTAGCTAAAGTTAGATTATCTGCAAGTGAGCAGGCTGGAAGAGCACTATTATCTCACAGGTACCGTGCCCATGTGTTCTTGAATATTTTCTGGCACTGCCCTCTTACGCATAACTTGTGCTCCGCAGAAACATTATGTTCCTCTTTTTCTGTGAAACATCCAATAAGTCAGTTACCATCTTATTTTGTGCAACTGAGTATTGCTGTAGTGCCATTGATCTTGTTTGTGTCCATTTAGAACATCTAGAACCTTCCACTTATTTCAGATCACACTTCTAATGTCATCGTTTTGACTTTCCATCCTGTGTTCCAAAGGGCTGGCTGTATTTTTCAGCTGTCATGACTTACAAACTCAGTAAATTGACTCTTTTCCATGAGTAAAGTCATTAATGAAAATATTAACCAGTACTTGGGCCCATGGCAGATCACAGTTGAGTCATATTAAATATAACTCAATTTGACAGCAGATCACTAATAACCACTCTTAGGGTGCAATTTTGCAACTGGTTTGAGCACAGTTTGGAGTAATTTCATCGAGGCTATGTTTCCAGACTAAAATGTCTACAAAACAGTAATAAGTCAAAAGCCTAGCACAGAATTCTCTCTTCTATTAAAGAAATGTTAACCTGACATGCTATCACAGAATAAAATTTGTTGAAACTCTACTTCAAAATCCATTTTGACTTTTGTAGGTATTTTGCAGTGGCATTATCAGTACCAATTCAGAAACTGAAGTTACACTCGTTGACCTATATTTGCCTTAGCCATCTTCTGCTCACCACCCCCTGAAGTCTTTTGCGTTTAAAAACTTTATTTTACTACATTGCTGCTTTTTTATTTTATTTTATTTTATTTAACTCTTTTGTTAACAATTCAGGGTGCTCCACCCACTTTCTCGGGAAGTTTTGAACTGATCTCAAAAATCTCAGCAGATCTGAACCCCCTACCTCACATTTTTACCTTTCCAGTCTGAAGTCCTACTTCTTCTGCTAATGTTAAATTTCTTTGGCATTCTGATCAGAAGTCCAACCAAGTTTCTAGTGGGAGTGTTACTAAAGTTCATAAAGCACACAGAGTGAAAAAAGGATAAAGAAAACTAGTATTTTCCAATCTAAAATTTACCATATTTATATCCAAATGCATTTTGGAAAAAGCTTCAAGAATTTTTGTTTTTAATTTAAAACCTTAAAAATTGTAAATGATGGTTGCTTTTATTTATTTGTAACTTCTTCTGAAAAAGAATTTAAAATATTGTGATTCATTTAAGAAGAATATTATTTCTTCTGTTTTCCTCATTGACACATGCAAGAGAAAACTGATTAGCAACAATTTTCTTTTTTCATTCCATGCTACATGCATTGAGATTTTAAAGCTGTGTTATTGCCTTCCATACTCAGTGTCTAGACTACGATTTCCAAAGTAAAACTGACAGGCCCAAAAAAGGAATTAAAGGTTTGCAAGCAAACAACTCCAGACCTCCTTAACTGCAGCCTGAGCTATCTCACTTGTGGATGATACAGGTTCACTGTTGCAAACTATTGCTTTCTCCATAGAGCAGAACAGCACAGAAAATAAGGCTGTGGAATAAAACAGAAAAATATTATCTATTTTATTTTCAAACTATTGCAGATCTTTTCAAACATCACGCTCTAGAAACGATTTGAAAGGCTGGGTATTACAACTAGATCCCTTACGCGTCACACGTATACACGTCACAGGTTAGCTTTCTGCATGCAATACTACAGCTGTAATCACTTGAGACGTTGAGAAAGAATTGTGTCTGGAATACAACACTGATAAGCAGGAGTGCCTCTGTCTGAAGTAGCTGAGACCACTGACTGAGATCCTTCCAAGTGATCAAAACCAACACAGTACATTTTATGTCCCCGTGCATGTAAACAGCCTTATAATAACCATGTAGCACTTTTTTGTAGCTCTGAACATACTACCCTGCTCACCTACAGCCCGATCTGGTTAGGAAAAGCACATTTACAAATACTCTGAAGGAAAGAAAGCTTGAAGCCTCCAACTCCGTTACCTTAAGACAGCAGCTGAAGTAAAAAAAGATCACTAACACTACTGATGAGAAAATAAAAGGACACATGATAGAATGATTAACAAGTTAGGACTCCATCGTTAGGATAATTGGCTTTTTCTGGGAAACTGCTAATGTGCATGATCCCATGGATACATTTTCACATACTGGTGGCAATCCAGGTCATATTTTTGATTTACTCTCCATTACATTTTGTAGGTAGAAGACAATATGTTCAAGAACATCTTGAAAAAGTACAGTATAATTGCATCCATTGCTCTCCCTTTCTGTCACAAGATGCCTGCAGTGTACCTGCTTCTTTTCACCATGACATGGCAGGCACAAAAGGATGTTACTGCATTATCTCAGCCTTCTGAAGATGCTTATTTTCTGCTATCAAAATGCTTGGACCATAGATCTCTTTAACTGCCGTGAACTTGTTGTGCAAGGCTAGATTGAAAGGATACATGCAGACGTTTTGTTTGAAAGAAATCCCTCAGGACTGGTCAGTGAGGGTTGTATTTTTCTTGTTTTTCCCTGGAAGCAGGTCACAACTTTTACTCCCACCCAGAGTACTTTCTGATTCCCCTTTTCCATCTCCAAAGAAGCCCTGATGTGCTCCACCTCACCCCGCTCTAGGGATGGGGCATGGAGAAGAGAGATCTGACACAGACATCACACCTTGAGCCACATTTGTTGCAGTTCCTCAGCATCAAGTGGAGGATGGTCTGTTCTGCCTTGCTCCTTCAGACAGGTGTGTAAACGCAGGGGATAATCTAGCTCCAAAAAATTAATTATCTGTAACCCAGTCATTGCCATGTTGTGGTGATCCACTCTGCCTGTGGTTTCTTTGTGATTTTTTTCCCTAACCAAACCCTTTGAGTAAGCTGGGGAATGAAGGTGTGGGAACTGACTGGGGAGCAGAGCTGTGTGGGTTGATCACACAGTATTATTACGATTTATTTTTTTTTAAACTAGCGTATCAGGTGAATACAAACAGCCAAATCATAAAATTTTGAGATGGAAAAAAGCATAATAGGTCCCACCTACTCTATGCCTCTGCCAGTACCAGATTGTTATCTGCAGTTTATTTTCCAGCCTGATTTTTCCTGGGATAGGCGATTGCTCAGTGCTTCTGAAAATCAGGCCCTGCTGGTGCACAGATGGGGCCTCAACCACTTCCCTTAGGAGACATGAGGTAATTGTTCTCAGATATTAGCATGCAAATGCCATATCCAGAGTTCAAAAGGCCTAGACGCATCACTCTGCAATTTCAGTCATTACAGTTATAATGGTTTCTAATTCTGATCACACACTGTGAGCAAGCATGGTGCAGCCCAACCACCTCCAGCCTTGCAGCCAGCAGTTGGGAAGGACTCCCTGCATGGCCAAGAGGTTATTCCCCAAATCCTTCTCTTCAGTTCCTTCTTTTCTTAACTATATTTCCACCCCTTACCAGCCATCTCTTCAATTCACAACATAAAACCCCACACCATTTATCAGCAGCTTTGATCCGCACTCACCCCTTGCTGCCCAGATGATGCAGGCTGTGCCTCACAGCGCCCTGTGACTCAACATGGCCTGCTCACCTTCATGGCAAACACCTGCTGGTGGGAGGGATCTTTCACAAACACCTTGTGCTTGCAACTCCTCAACAAGCTCATCCATGCAGTTCAGTCTAGGTTTGCAATCAGTCTGGGTCCCCCTGGTTTGCTTCAGTTCCCTAGTTTCACACCCTAGCCTCATCAGATCTGTGCTTTACCAGACTGTAAAAGCAGACCGTAAAAGTCAAAGGAACATTGTGGTAAAAATGCAATGCAAAATCCTTTCATTGCTGTGTAAAATTTAAGGAAAGGTATCAACATGTTTGTCAAAGCATAATATACCTGCCAAGCGCCCCTGCATGGCTGAGTCAGATGTCTTCTCCACAGAGCAGTTCCTTCAGTGCTCACAAACGGCTGATGCCAACTTGACAAGTAATGGCTGCCCAAGAGACAGATCACTTCCCCCTCCTGCTCCTCTGATCACAGAGTTGTACATTCTCCTTCAAGTTGGACCCAACAACCCCACAGCCTCAGGGTGTGCAGATCCAACCAAAATCTTATCCTTTTCTACTTCAGACTAATTTTTGGGTCCATCATCGAGCAGGGCCAGTCCATACAGCAGCAGGCACAGAGCAGAAAGGCACGGTAGCCATTCTTCCAATTGCTGTCTGAGGCCAACTTAAACAGACTGTGACTACAAACTGCAGTCAGACTCAAGGTGTTTTATATGGTGGCTAGGCTTAGGAGATAGGTCTCCGATAAGGCCCCTGCTTCTAGCCTTGTCTTTCTCCAAGCTGAGGAAAGACTTGTTGCTCTACATCCTTTCTGAGGCAGGGAATCAGCTTAAAAGCTTAAAGCTTCAGCTTTGCCTGCAGGTCCCTGTAATTCATAACTTTAGTGTTCAAACAAAATATTAGCTAGTAATATTTCTCCACGGTGTCGTTGGCTGCTACAGTGTGGCTTTTTCTTGACACATAAAGAGGTTTTAAAAATGCTGATGGCCCTTGGGCGTAGCTGCACAGAGTTATTATCTTGTGAAACCATTTATTAAAGGTGACAGCAAAGCTTAATAGCTGGCTTTGTACTTAACTTGACTGTAAACAAATGGGTTATCCATATGCAGTGCATTAAATTCCTTCTGCACACCAGAAGAAAGGAGCATAAGCTTCAGCACATGACTTTTCATTGTATATATATTGAAAAATTACATCTGATAGAAACATCAGATAAAGGGCAGGTCTCATCTACCACTGCTGAAAGTGACCAATCTCCATGACAGCAGAACATACTTGGGATGAGACAGTCCTTGGTTGGGTCCCAGGACACCCACAGTGGGTCTTTGTATTCTATTCCCTTAAATTCGATAGCACCAGGTTACTCCTCACCCATGCAAGCACAGTTCAGTGTCAGTTACTTTCCTTCACTGAAGCCATGAGCTCAGGTTTCAGGGAGCCTAAAAGTGTTTTCAACCTCAACATTTATTAAGTTCCCCCAGTCCTTAACATTTTCAGCACTGACAACTCCAATTTCAGTTTTTATAGTACAATGAATGAACAGCTGCATCTGCCACGCTGCTGGAGGCAGAAGTGATGGAGCCTGGCATGACAGGATAGCTTATACTCTCATCTGGGTCAGCTTGAGGAGAGCTCTGGAGAAGTGAATCTAGAGGCAGCCCCAAAACAGGGAGGAGCTGGGAAAGAACCACACGGATAGGTAGGAGCCATGCTATGTCAGGGATGGCTGCTGGGGTGGGAGAACAAAGTGAGTCCCTCTTCCACGGGAGCGTGGTAACAGAATGGATTAACTTTACCATCTAACTAATTTCCTTGAAAGCAAATGTGCCTTTCGTTACCCACAAACCTAGCAGGAAAAGAGCTGTGTGTGGCTGTATGACAGCAACTGAGCACACCATGCATCCTCAAGCAGAGTGGCCTTCTCCACTAAATGTCTTCTGGCATGCCAATGATTTCAGTCTGAACGTATTAAAGTGTCTAGCTCATGATCTGTAAAATACTGAAAAATATTGGTTTGGCATGAATAACTGGTGAATCATCAGCATTTGTAATTGTGTAGGGGCATG